>NC_057391.1:50993007-51293007 GCF_019320065.1 Cervus canadensis | reverse complement strand
AAATAAACAAACAGGACCTAGTTAAACTTAATAACTTTTGCACAGCAAGGGAAACCATAAACAAACCAAGAAGGCAACCCTCAGAATGGGGGGAAATATTTGAAAATGATGGAATGAACCAACAAAGGATCAGTCTCCAAAACAAGGAAACAGCTCACGTAGCTCAATATCAAAAAAAAAAAAAAAACAAAAACGAAATGAACAAACAACCCAATCAAAAAATGGGCAGAAGATCTAAACAGACATTTCTCCAAAGAAGATACACAGATGGCCAAAAAGTACATGGGAAGATGCTCAACATCACTATGAGAGAGATGCAAATCAAAACCATGAAGAGGTAGTAGATCACCTTACACTGGTCAGAACAGCCATCATTAAATAAATCTATAAACAATATACGGTGGAGAGAGTGTGGAGAAAAGGGACTCTTACATTGTTGGTGGGAATATAAATTGGTACAACCATTATGGAGAACACCATGGAGGCTTCTTAGAAAACTAAATATAGAACAACCATATGATCCAGCAATCCTACTCCTGGGCATATATCTGGAGAAAATCATAATTCAAAAAGATATATACACACCAGTGTTCACTGCAACACTATTTATAATAGTCAACACATGGAAGCAACCTAAATGTCTATCAACAGAGAAATGGATAAGAAAGATGTGGTACACATATATATAATGGAATATTACTCATCCGTATAAAAGAATGAAATAAGGCCATTTGTAGCAGCATGGATGGCCCTAGAGATTCTCACACAGAGTGAAGTAAGTCAGAGAAAGACAAACATCATATGATACTGCTTATATGTGGAGTTTTTAAAAATGGTACAAATGAACTTGTTTACAAAACAGAAATGGATGTAGAAAACAAACTTACAGTCACCACGGGGGGAAGCGGGGGAGGGATAAACTGGAAGACTGGGATTGACATATACACACACTATACATAAAACAGATAATTAATATGAACCTATTGTATAACACAGGGGATCTATGCAACACTCTGTAATGATCCATATGGGAAAAGAATCCAAAGAAGAATGGATATATGTATAACTGATTCACTTTGCTGTATACCTGAAACTAGCATAATATTATAAATCAACTATACTCCAAAAAAAATTAATTAAAAGAAAGAAATAATGGTAAGTTAATTGGTATTGGCAATCCACATACAAAGAATGAAGTTGGACTCTTATCTTATAACACACACAAGAATTAACTCAAAATGGGTCAGAGACCTAAACATAAGCGCTAAAGCTATAAAACTCTTAGAAATCATAGAGAAAAAACTTCATGACATTGGATTTGGCAATGATTTCTTGGATATGACACCAAAAACACAAGCAACAAACATAAAAATAGATAAACTGTGCTATGTCAAAATTAAAAACTCCTATGCATCAAAGTCTATGGGGTCGCAAAGAGTCAGACACAACTGGGGGACTAACACACACACATGCATCAAAGGAAACAAATAACAGAATATAAAGGCAACCTACAAAAGGATAGAAAATATTAGCAAATCATATACATAATAAGGGGTTAATATTCAGAATACACAAATAACTCCTACAACTCAACAAACAAACTGTAGTTAGACATTTTTCCAAAGATGATACACAAGAGGCCAACAAGAACATGAAAAGACACTCGATATCACTAATTAATAGCAAAATGAATATCAAAACTACAAGGATGGTTACTATCCCAAAAATATAAAGAAAGAGAAAATAACAAATGTTGGTGAGGATGTGGACAAATTTGAACCCTGTACACTATTGGTGGGAATGTAAATGGTAAAGCTGCTATAGAAAACAGTACAGCAGATTCTAAATAAATAAAACTAGAATTACTATATGATCTATCAATTCCCACTTCTGGGTCTTAAAGAGATATTTGTACATGTGTGTATCAACAGATAAATAAATAAACAATGGGAGACTATTAAGCCTTCAAAAAAATTCTGACACATGCTATAACATGGATGAACCTTGAAGAAATTGTACTAAATGAAATAAGACAGTCACAAAATAAAATAAAATGTAATTCAACTTGAGGTATTTTAGACAATCAAATTCATAAAGACAGAAAGTAGAATGCTGGTTTCCAGGGACTGGAAGGGAAGGGAAAGATAAGTATTACTATTTAAAGGGTATAGGGTTTATGTTTTGCAAGAGGAAAAGAGTTCTGAAGGTTGGTAGCTGACACTGTGAGTATACTTATCACTACTGAACTGCACACTTATAAATGGTCAAGGTGGTTAACTTTGTATTACATATATTTTAACACACTTTTTAAAATTTTTTAATGTTTTAATCAATTAGTGCTATATCTTTCATGTACAGATTTATTTGTAGACATAAATTTAATTTCTTTGGCAGTAAATATCCAAGAGCACAAATGCAGGGTCATATGGTAGTTTCATGTTTAATTTTTAAAGAAACAGCCAAATTGTTTTCCAGAGTAACTAGACCATTTTATATTCCACAGCAATGAATGATCCAATTTCTCTGCATCTTCTCCAAAATTTTGGTATTATCACTCTTTGATTTTAACCATTCCATAGATATACAGTGATATCTCATTGCAGATTCAGTTTGCATTTCCCTAATGCCTAAAGGAGATCAGTCCTGGGTGTTCATTGGAAGGACTGATGCTGAAGTTGAAATTCCAATACTTTGGTTACCTCATGCGAAGAGTTGACTCATCGGAAAAGACCCTGATGCTGGGGTGGGGGGTGGATTGGGGGCAGGAGGAGAAGGGGATGACAGAGGATGAGATGGCTGGATGGCATCACCGACTCGATGGGCATGAGTTTGAGTAAACTCCGGGAGTTGGTGATGGACAGGGAGGCCTGGCATGCTGTGATTCATGGGGTCGCAAAGAGTTGGACAAGACTGAACGACTGAACTGAACTGAACTGAACTGAGTGGCTAATGATGTTAAACATCTTGTCATCTGCTTATTTGCCATCTGTATATCCTCTTTGATGGAGTATCTCTTCATGTCTTTCACCCATTTTCCAATTAGATTTTTTTTTTTTACTACTTACTTTACAAACTGTAAAATTTGGAGGAATCTCAGAAGCAAAAGTACCTTCCTATGAACAAAACAAACAGAAGCACAAATAAAATTTTTTTAACTAGACAATAAATGGTCAGACAAATTTTAAAAAAATACTCTGCAGCAGTCTCTCAGTGGTGAGATATAACTAATACCTGTGGTGCTAAATGTATCAATAATTCTCTAACTGACTGAGTCACTTTGAAATGGATCCAGCAGCCTGGCTATCATCCATATTGTGACAGCTTTCAGACCCCAAGCTCTGCAGGAATTGCTTTATTGTTAACCCCAGGGTCACTGATCCTGGAGTTTACCATGGTTTTCAGTCACACATGAGGCTGAAATCAGCCAGTCAACTTCATTTAAAGAGAAAGTTTGTTTCTCCATGCTCCCTACACTCTTTCCCAATTTCACCTGCAGAACAATAGTGACCATAACAACAATAATAACTACTAGCATTAGCACAGTTTTTTCCTTTACAAAGGGTTTCAAAATCAACTTCACCCTCTGTTGACTTTCTGAGTAAAATTAAAATGTAATTGCAATAAAATTAACTGATATTCTGTGGTTCTTAGGAATGCTGTAAATCCAGAAAATAATTGTTAAATCTATACTTATTCTGCTGAATCAACTGAAGCTGTTGGAAGAAGCTTCAAACCCTTCCCCATCAAAGGTAGCTGAGCAGGGTTTAAAGAAACAGAGTTTATTTTCTCCAAAGACATGCCGGGAAAAAAAATTTTTTTTGCTTGACCTCCCCAAGTCAATGAAGAGCTGAAATCAGACTAAAAACTAAAATCATCTTCCTTCTCTGTGAGCAATATCACTCTGGTTTTTCACCAAAGCTTTAGAAATTCTTTTTCAGTTACATCTTGAATGGGCATCTCACATTTCAACTAAAGACATGAATTCAACTTCACATGGTGCTATACTGAGTTCAGAAATGATTCAACCAAACACTCAAAATGGATTTTCATCACTGGGATCTTTTTTTCCCATTCCAAAGTTTTTCCACTAAATAGCTAGTGTGTGTGCCATTTGTTCATTAGATTCTTCTTGGTTAAACAACATACTTCTTCACTTTCTGAAGTTTTTCTTTCTCGCTGATTTGTTTGCTTTTTTGTAGTCTGCATCTTAAGCTTCTTTGTAGTATTGAAGATACTTTGAGTATCCTATTGACTCTTTTACTTAATGCCAAATAACAAATCAGTAAGCAATATAGACTGTCTTTCAAACATGAAAAGGTTTGAAAGGTTCAGGGTCATCATCTCTAATAATTTTATTATTAGAGCATTACTGGAACATTAAAAACATTAAGAATGTTCCAGCATTACTGGAACATTCTTCAGTACTTTCATTCATCTATTGGGTTCAGAGAATTGGGGATGCAATGATCAATCAGACAAGATCTCTGCCCTCAAGAAGTGCACATTTGAGGGAAAGATATAAAAACCACAACTGCAGTACAGAGTGTGAACTGACATAAAAGCTGTGAGCAAAGTACCATGAGTGGGAAGCTAAATAATTTGGAACACAATAAGAATACGAATTTTACATAAAATTCCAAGAATGGCTGGATCAAGGGAATGCATATTTTAGAAACTTGATAGATATTTACAATCTGTCTTTTAAAAAGGTTGTGCTATTCTCTCTAATGTATCTCACTACATCCTTATCAGCTCTCTATATTTTCCACAGTTTTCATCTTTGCCAGTATAATCGATGAAAAATAGTTTGGTACATCTTGACTACTTCATTTCTCCTAAATTAAAAGAAGCAATAGGAGGACTGTTAACTCTGGACTTGACTCTGATCAACAGGGTAAAACCGGTTGAAATTGATGTGAATATTGTGAGAAAATAACCCTCTAATCCTGGGATTAATGATAATTAAAAAAATAAGACATTAGGTACAACCATTGTCTTATTTCTTTATCATCATAACTCTCAAGGTTAGAGTGTTACCGTCTCACAATATGCCCCAAAGTTTAGGAAACAAATTTTGAAAGGGTTCAAAGTAAAATCATGGATGTTCTACAAGAAACGCTAAAATGAAGGGGTGATGAACGGGTTCCATTTCACATTCTAATGCCAATCAGCTGTCCCCTTGGAGTCCAATAATGAGATGGACTATGAAGAGCATACAGCTCAGTGATTTAAAAAGAAATGACCAACTAGTGATTTCTGCAGTGTCTACTACATGGAAGAATGATAGTATATGTACCCCATCTCTTTCATCCTAAACTAAAAACAGCCACTGCCATTTTTAAAGATGAAGCAATACTCTAGGAAGTGGTTGTGAAGCAGAAACGAATAACTCAGCACATCTACATTTGGGTTTAGGTTTTGGGTTTTTTTGTTAGTTTGCTTTCATTTTGTAACAATTATAGTAGCGGTTTCCAACAGGGAGCAACTGTGCCCTCCAGGAGAGACGTGGCCATGTCCTGGAGACATGTTTGGTCATCACAGGTGTTGCTACTGGCATCTATTGGATAAAGGCCATAGATGCTGCTAAACATCCTATAATGCATAGCACAGCTGCTATAACAAAAAATTGTCTGGCTCAAATGTCAATTGTGTCACTGTGGAGAAACCCACATCTATAAAAGGAAGGAGGGGTACTTAATTAGGGAACAAGTTAGAGCCACATACTTGGAAAGTGTCAGCAAAACCATCCAAGAATCAGATGAGGCTTGTAAAGAGTGCTTTTAAAAAAAAAAAAAAAAACACTTGTTTTTAAGTTTTGTTGTTTGGAGTTTCTTTCTTCAGCTGCTGATGAGAAACTCAGTAAGGATGGAGTAGAATCACCAATTAGGGAAGACGATTCAAAACAGAGAAAGACATGCAATTGAATACTTATTTTGCAAATCATCTCACCAGGGAGAGAGATTTCCACACCAGAAAGCATAAAACAAATACTGAGTGGGAAGAACTGAAGTCCAACACATGAGTGAAGTCACGCTCTGCCCAGCTATTTAGATGAATCTAACTGCTCAAATGCAAGTGAATTACCTTCAGGGCATTTAAAGTGCTTATACCATCAATGATTTGAGAAGTTATGAAGAATGAAAAAGGCTTCTGAAAGTGAGAAAGAGAGGAAATGTACCAGTTGTCCAAGAGGGATAGGGACAAAGAGAGAAAAAGGTTTGTTTCCAGAAATTATAGAACAGCAGATTTGGTATCTGCTCAGCTGTCCTCACTTTCCAAAGGTACTCTGGTGTAGTGGCTTAGAGTGTGGAGTAAAGAACTTAAAGTCATCGCTGACTCTGACAGTTATCTGTACGGCCCTTTCTATGTTGATATCCTCATCTATGAAGTAGGGATTTAAAGATACCACAAGAACTTAACTTACTGGATTGTTAAAAGGATTTAACAAGTTAACACATGTGCTGGCACATGGCTGATGTCACCTAAACCTTAGCTATTATTATTAATGGTCCACCGGCTTCCTAACGGGAGCCTCAGAAGACATTCCCCAATCCTCCTTTTTCTTTTCCCGTCTTCACCTTCTGTAGACCAGTGCAATGCATTCCCTCTGAGAACCCTGACTGCCACCACAAACTGCAAAGGAAGGAGAGAGGGGCAGACAGAGGGGGAAGAAAGGGAGAAAACTGGGTGGAAAATTTACAATGAATACCAGTCCTCAGTTTCCCTTAGGCCCTAGAAGGAGAGGGTTTAGATGAAGAAAACTGAAATGTTTCAAAATGAAAATAAAACTGCCACATTGAGCATTAGAACACCTTCATGTAAATTAACAGGTATAGCGCAACCTGGAAAGAAATGTCAAAATCAGAGGGAAACAGGGACTTCCCTGGTGGTCCAGTGGTTAAGACTCTGCACTCCCAATGCAGGGGGCATGGGTTCGATTCCTGGTCAGAGAAAAAAGATCCCACATGCCATGCAGCACAGCCAAAAAAAAAAAAAAAAAATCAGAGGGAAACAGCCAGGAGTTCTGGCTGAAGTCTTTGGCCAACTGTGGCTGTGAACTGGTTTATACTATACAATAGTTCCCCATTGTCTCTGAGCCTGGCATGGAGCCTAGCACATAACAGGCATTTAAAAAACATTTGATGAATAAATGAATGAATGGTTTATGAGAACTATCACTCAGCCATTCTGTTGCCAGAAAAGGGGTTGGAGATGACCTACCTATTCATACATCTGGCCATTAACATCAGTTAAGGAGATCCTTTAAAACATTTTTTCCAACTGGAAATAGAACTGCCATATGACCCAGCAATCCCACTTCTGGGCATACACACTGAGGAAACCAGATCTGAAAGAGACACGTGCACCCCAATGTTCATCACAGCACTGTTTATAATAGCCAGGACATGGAAGCAACCTAGATGCCCATCAGCAGATGAATGGATAAGGAAGCTGTGGTACATATACACCATGGAATATTACTCAGCCGTTAAAAAGAATTCATTTGAACCAGTTCTAATGAGATGGATGAAACTGGAGCCCATTATACAGAGTGAAGTAAGCCAGAAAGATAAAAAACATTACAGCATACTAACACATATATATGGAATTTAGAAAGATGGTAACGATAACCCTATATGCAAAACAGGAAAAGAGGCACAGAAGTACAGAACAGACCTTTGAACTCTGTGGGAGAAGGTGAGGGTGGGATGTTTCGAAAGAACAGCATGTATGTTATCTATGGTGAAACAGATCACCAGCCCAGGTGGGATGCATGAGACAAGTGCTCAGGCCTGGTGCACTGGGAAGACCCAGAGGAATCGGGTGGAGAGGGAGGTGGGAGGGGGTATCGGGATGGGGAATATGTGTAACTCTACGGCTGATTCATATCAATGTATGACAAAACCCACTGAAATGTTGTGAAGTAATTAGCCTCCAACTAATAAAAATTTTTAAAAAATAAAAATAAAAAAATAAAAACATTTTTTCCTTAGGTTACCTAATCAAATCTCTACACCATTTTTGCAAGAGTTTCAACAAAGGGAAAGACAGAGAAGGGGAGGAGAGGGGAGGGAAGTATTGGGAGCTTGGGATTAACAGATACAAGCTGGTATATACAGAAAGGATAAACAAGGTCCTACCACATAGCACAGGGAACTATATTCAATATCTTGCAATAAATCATAACAGAACAGAATATGAAAAAGAACAGATATATATACCTGAGTCACTTTGGGGCACAGCTACTTTGGCCACCTTATGCAAAGAGCCGACTCACTGGAAAAGACCCTGATGCTGGGAAAGAGTGAAGGCAGGAAGAGAAGGCAACGACAGAGGACAAGATGGTTGGATGGCATCACTGACTCAATGGACATGAGTTTGAGCAAGCTCCAGGAGATGGTGAAGGGCAGGGAAGCCTGGCGTGCTGAAGTCCATGGGGTCACAAACAGATGGACATGATTGAGCAACTGAACAACAACAACAAAATCGATAAAACCGGGGGAAAAGACAGAGGACCTTTTCAAGAAGACTGATTATTTCTCCAATTATTTATCAGCATTTGGGGACTGATCTAGGCTTTTCTGGGTATTTCTCACAAATTGCAATTATAACCCCAAAGAATTTTTTCCTCCAAGTGTTTAACCTACCTTCTCTTTCCTCTCAAATTTTTGTCCCTTCTTATGCCAACTTAAGTGAGAAAAAAAACCCTATGAAGTGAGTAGACAGGAGGTAGCTGGTGTGGAAGGTGGGCTATAGGAAGGTTTCATGCCACCTTCTGTCAGTGCAGTGTTTCGGGGGGGAATGTCAGACACTGCTAAAATGTGGAGGAGAGGAGAGTGATTAGACCAGAAAGTCTATATAAGCCTTTTAGTCCTCATATTCAGTGGAAGCTAAGCATGAGATGTAAAGTATTATAATAAGATTGGGCTTTTCCCTGGACTTGTAACTGGTTCTATGTGCTAGACATGAACATATGTGCCCCCACCACCACCTCCCCTTCAAGGCAGGATCTGCTGCCCAGCTTGGGGACTGTGATCATCAGGGCATCTTCCAGCCATCATCTGGAGCAGTGTCAGCTTCAGCTACAGTTCATGCCATTTCAGGGACACCCTGCTTCCAGTGCTTGAGCAAGGAGGAGTAATAAAGGCACAGTCACTGTGGTCTGAAGCGAAACACTCTACCAAGCAAGGCTTGACCCATGGTTGACTGCCCCAGGTGAGTCAAGTCTTTGTCGGGCCTGCATCTCAGTTCAATTTCTCCCTCTGCCCAATCCTGCTTTCCCCCTTCCCTTCACAGGTGTTGAGCTCTAATAAATATATTACTCTGCTGGAAGTATCTGCTTCTGGCAAACCCAACCTACAACATTTTAAATGATGATCCCAAAGGATGAAGTCCTAAATTACTTGGAATAAGTATTAATAAATGACTTCCCAAGAGGGCTTTCTGAAGGAAAAAAAAGCTCAGTGAAAGAGGTAAGCCCTATTATGTCAGTCTGGGAGGGAGGTGAATTGCTTCAATACTTTATGCATATTCACTTTTTAAGGAAGGGACTGTGATCCTTTTTTAGGGCAAAAGACAGAATTTGTGGCAGAAAAGGAACTTGCGATTCAGAGACTTAATGAGCTAAATTTGCCCAGAGATTTGCGTCTTTCTGATGCTGGGAGGTAACAGTATGTAGTAGGAGTATAGAATGAGTCAATGCAAATCTGCTGACTCGTGCAAATTGAAGACGGATCTGCTTGTATCTTGTCAAGGAACAAGGTGAGGTTGCCATTGCTGATGAGACGGCAGCTCAAGAAAATGGAAAAGTCGTTCCCAAGGCAAAATAGAACAGCACATGAGTGATCTTCACCACCTCTTTTCTACAGGGAAATCAGCAATGAGAACAGAGCAACAAAACAGAAATTTCTGAATTCGTTTCCCAAGTTGTCCTAAGTGCCTGCCCAAAAAACTCTCCTCAGAGAGAATCCCTTATGAATATCATGACCTTAATGATAATGAGTTCTGATTGCTGCAGTAGAAACAAAGCAGAAATAAAAAAGAACTTTATATTGTACACAGTGATAAGCATCATCAGAAATACACATTTATGTGGTTATTTGATTATTCTATTTAAATATATGTTAGAAAGTTTTATTAAATATAGATGGAGCTATTGTTTATAGTTGATTAATATCAATGTTTATGGCTATGTTTTCTCAAATGTTGTGAGGTATTTTTTGTTTGTTTGTTTGTTTTGGCCTGTGCTGGGTCTTCGTTTCTTCGTGGGCTTTCTCTAGTTGCCACAAGAAGGGAATACTCTAGTTGTGGTACACAGACTTCTCATTAAGGTAGCTTCTCTTGTTGCAGGGCAGGGACTCTAGGCACACAAGCTTCAGTAGCTGCGTTACACAGGCTTAGTTGTCCTGCAGCATGTGGGATCTTCCCAGAACAGGGATCAAACCCACGTACCCTGCATTGGCAGGTGGATTCAATTAAAAGAATTTACATTTGTAAGAATATATACTTTAGACTTAACTGTGAATATTTTAGAAAAACCATGCTCTTAAGTAGTCCCCAAAGTCATATCATTCATTAAATGTATGACTTCCTTTAAATTTGAGCTACTTGCAGATAGTTCTTTATTCACTGAATTGACTCAAGCATGTGTTAAAGTCAGAGACATCATTTGCCTCTCACTGGTGTAAAATGAGGTATTGGATTGCAAGTATGAGCAATCTGCAATTTCTATAAATACTTGATAAGATCTACTTTCTCAATTTAAAATGGAAAATCATTTAGACTCTGCTATAAGAGAATATATGTTCAATTGAGAAACATCTCTCCTGCTTATTCAGTTGTCTGTATTACACTATCCTTAACCTTAAAAGAATTCATATTATGCAAAGGATCCCAAGTATTTCAGCTTCACATCTTACCCATAAAAACACAGACCAGCAGAGCTTATGTAATTTGTACAGGGTCATATAGTTATTAACTGGTGATAAATCAGAACTGGATCCAAGGGTTTTGACAACTAGTTAAAATATAAACATTCCTATACAATACTACTCTACCACTTATTTACTGTGTGATCTTGGGCAACTTGCTTAACCCCTTGGGAGGAGGGATCAAGATGGCAGAGTAGGAAGATCCTGAGCTCACCTCCTCTCATGGATACACCAAAACTACAACACACATAGGAAACTCTCCCTGAGGATAACTGGAACACTAGCAGAAAAGTGCTTCTACAACTAAGGATATAAAGAAAAAACAACTGTAGGAGAGGAGGCAGAGACACAGTTGAGTCAGAACCCACATCCGTAGCACAGTAACTCATAAGCTGGAGGGAAAATCACTTATGCAGGGCTCCTCTGTAAGGAGCAAGGGGTTTGAGCCATACATTAGGCACTCCAGCCCTGGAAATCAGCATTGTGTAAGATCAGCCCCCATAGTATCTGGCTTTGAAACTCAGCAGGGCTTAGTTCCAGAGAGCAGGAGAGTTGCAGGAAACTGAGACTTCACTCTTAAAGGGCTCATGCACAAACTCACTCGCTCTGAAACTCAGAACAGAGGGAGCAGTTTAAAGTACATGGCTCTCTAGCCAACCTGCATGCTGCAGCACACCCCCCCAGCAACACCCACTCTAGCTTCAGCCACTTAGTCAAGATGATCCAGCTCAGCCTAGCATGACCTGGGACACCACTTCCCAGGTCATATCCACCCATCCCCATCTATACTGCCAAGGTGGCCCCAGCCTAGCATGCCCCAGGACACCCCTAGGCTATTCCTACTCCAGACCCTGCCTGCCTGCCAAAGCCACCAGCAATCACAGTGTACGAAGTTCCAAGATGGCGGAGGAGTAGGTGGCCTTGAGGTACATCGCTCTCCATGGATACACCAGGAACACACCTTCAGACTCAGAAGTGCATGCAGAATACCAGCCGAGAGCAGACAGGAGTACCTGACCAGAGGAAAAGAATATATAGAATCACGCAAAACTCAATAGGAGGAAGGAACTAGGGGCAAAGACAGGAGTGTTAGTAGGACTGGACCTCCCTCAGCGGGTAGGGGAACTGAAGCAGGGGTCCGATCCCCACATCGGGGCAACTGTCTGAGTCAGAGGAGAAACATTTAAGGCTGAGAGGGAAACAGCTGATCTGTGGCAGCCTAAGAGAATGAGAATCAGGCAGTCCTTGCCACAGCCATACACCGGACAGGAACACTGGTCTCCTGGAGGGGGTGGCAGCTGGGTCTGGGGTTAAGGGACTGCGGAGCAATCCCAGGGTGAGGGCTGCTGTTGACTGCAGAGACACAGAGTGAGGGGATGTAAGGGAGGAGATCGTGGTGGGAAAGGCCGGTGGAGGAAAGCCAGGGAGCCATGGAAGCAAGGCGATACTGTTGAGTCACAAGGAGGGGTGGAGCCATCACCATGGTCTCTCTCTCCCCACACACCACCATCAGCAACTGAACAATAGAAAGCCTGGCCCATCAACCACCTGAGGCACTAAACTACAGAGCAGGACCCCACCCAGGATGCCCCTGTAAGTGCCTGATGTGCCAATCTACAGAGTAGGACCCCAGTCAGGGGGCCCCTCTCTGTTCCTGATGCACCAAACAACAGAGAAGGACCCCAGGCAAGGGAGCCCTCTAAGTGCCTGAATGGTGGAGCTATGGAGAATGACCGGCCAAAGGGGCCTTCTGATCACCAGCTACAAGAGACTCAAAAAAAGACTCTGATAGGGCCATAACTCCTGTGGCAAGGGCAGTTCATGTCCCTGCACCCTTGGTGCCACCAGGGTCCCCGCAAGCCAGGCGGCTGCATCACCTTCATGCTCAGCTCTCACTGGGGCAGAGCTGCCACAGGCAATGTCTTGCATCTATGCGCACTGGGTCACTTCGGTCTTGTCCAGCTCTTTGCGACCCTGTAGACTACTGCCTGCCAGGCTTCTCTGTCAGAGAGGGGGTTCTCCAGGCAAGAATACTGGAGCATATTGGCCAACACTGGTTGCCATACCCTTCTAGAGCAATATATTTCCTGCTACCCTAGCCGCCGACCCCCCTGAGTACCTGGTGCTGCCAGAACCCTTGCGACCCAATCAGCTGCACCACCTCCACGCCTGGCCCTCACAGGGGAAAACCCAAGTCCTCCAGGGCAGCCCCAGGAGCTAAATCACAGTGGAGGACCCACATGTAGATGTGGAATAAAACCACAATTGAAATCCAGGGGCAGTGTGGCTAGGGAAGAAGACCGAAAACCTTCCCACCAGCTGTATAAGCTGCAGATTAAATCCACCCTATCAACTAAGCAGACTCTGTGTCTATGGAATATATAAAAGGTCATTGAGAGCTCCCACAAAAGAAAACACACTAGCTCTGACAGCTGTGGACATTGGAGGCAAGAACACAGAGGAGTAGGAGCAGATTAGAATCTCTGCTGCCCCCACAGCAGGTCCAGAGACCAGCACTGTGTTGGAGGGCATGCTAGGGAGGTGAGGTGGTCTGTGACTCTCTGTGAGGGAAAGGACCCTCACAGCAGTGACTCAAGAGAAACATTTATTATTCTTATTTTTTTACTTGTTCTGTAGATTCTTTTGGATTTTTTTCTTTTTGTTTTCCTTTTTTTACCATCTGTTGCAGTTGTCAATTTTATTGGCACTAAGAAATCCAATTAAGCTTTTTTTTCCCTCAGTCATTTTTTACTATTGTCATAAACTTCTGCCTCTATGCTGGGCTTTTGCAGTTCTGTAGTGCTTTTGCCTTTTTTATTCTTTTCTCTTTTTTTAATTTTATTTTTTAATTTTTAAAAACTATTATTATTTTTTCTACATTTATTCCTTTGTTTGCTTTTCCTACCATTTTTTTCTATTTGCAGTTAATCTTTAATGTATATAAATCTTGTTTATTTACCTCTATTTAACTTTGCATATCTATTCTTTCTTTTCTTTCTCTCCTTTCCTCTCAACATGTTTGTTAGTTTTATTTTCATTGCTTTATTCCCCAATTGGCATCTTGCTTTAGTTTTGTTTTCCAGTTTGTCCTTTAATTAGTTTTGTTCTGGTAGATATAATTTTTGGTTTCCTTTGCTCGCCAGGTCAATCTATTGTACTTTATTTTTGTTGGACTGTTTTGATTTTGCTAATGGTGTATATGTATATGTGTATATTCAGTCACACTTTCTATTGTTGTTATAAACCTCTGCCTCTACATTGGGCTTTTGCAGTTCTGTGGGGTTTTCCTTTCTTTTTCCTTTTTTCTTTCTTCTTCCATTTTTTTTTTCTTCTTTTTTATAATTTTAAATGTTTTGAACCTTATTTTATTTTTTCTACATTTATTTCTTTGTTTGCCTTTCCTACTGTTCTTTTCCCCTTGCAGTTAATCTTTAATGTATATAAATCTTTTTCACCTGTCTCTATTTAACTTTGCATATTTATTATTTCTTTTCTTTCTTTCCTTTCCTCTCAACATATTTGTTAGTTTTGTTTTCATTGCTTTATTCACCACTTGGCACCTTGCTTTAGTTTTGTTTTACAGTCTGTGCTTAAGTTAGTTTTGTTAACTGGTGAAGATAATTTTTGATTTCCTTTGTTCGCTGGGTCAATCTGCTGTACTTTATCTTTGTTGGACTGTTTTGACTTTGCTCATGGGTATAGATGTATATGTGCATATTCCATTATTTTAATAATTATTTGCCCAATTTTGTAACTGCCATTTGTCTGGGGTTCATCTTTGGATTCTCGTTGTTGGATATTTGTTTTAATCTCACTTAATGCCATAACAAATCACTTGTGGCATCTTCGTTCCTGACCAGAGATCAAGCCCTGAGCCTTTGGAGTGGGAGCACTGACTCTAAGACCCTAGACCATCAGAGAACTAACCCTAGGGAGTACCAAATAGTGAGAACTCACACAAAGGAAACCACTTGAATACAAGACTCCGCATCACCCAACCACCAGTAGCACCGCATGCAGGACGCCTCATCTAAAGAACAAACAAAACAAAACTACAAACCAAATCATCACCAGACAGGATTACCACCTCACTCAGCCTTGCTCATCAGAGGAAAAATGAACAAACAAAAACTCAGCACAAATCTCACCCTACACAAAGCTCACACAAACCACTGGACCAACCTTAGAAGGGCAGAAACCAAAACGAAGAAAGAATTCAACCTTCCTCAAAGAAAGAATTCAACTTTCCTTAAAGCCTGGGAAAAAGAGACCTCAAACACAATAACTTAAAAAAAAAAAATGAAAAGGCAGAGAAATACTGCACAAATAAAGGAACAAACTAGAAACACAGAAGTCCAAATAAATGAAGAGGAAACAGGCAGACCACCTGAAAGAGAATTCAGAATAACGATAGTAAAGATGATCAAAAACCCTGAAAACGAAATGGAGAAAATGCAAGAATCAGTTAACAAAGACCTAGAAGAATTAAAGAATGAACATACAGAGACAAACAACACAATTACTGAAATTAAAAATACTCTAGAAGGAATTAATAGCAGAATATCTGAAGCAGAAGAACGAATCAGTGAGCTGGAAGATAAAATGGTGGAAATAACTTCTGAAGAGAAGAATAAAGTAAAAAGACTGAAAAGAGCTGAGGACGGTCTCAGAGACCTCTAGGACTATATTAAACGCACCAATATTCGAATTATAGGGGTCCCAGAAGAAGAAGAGAAAAAGAAAGGGTATGAGAAAATTTTGGAAGAGATTATAGTTGAAAATTTCCCCAATGTGTATATTGAAATAGTCAAGTCCAAGAGTCACAAAGAGTCCCATACAGTATAAACCCAAGGAGAAACACGCCAAGCCACATACTAATCAGTCACAGTGTACATAGGGAATACTCCTACACAGGGCCACACCTTCAAGAATGGGAAAGATAACAGCATTGTCTTATTCATAGAAACACTCGCAGAAAGTCAAACAAAATGAGGAAACAATGGAACATGTTCCAAATGAAAGAACAAGATTAAAAACACACACACACATACCAACTCTCTAGTGAAATAGAGATAAGTATCTGCCCAATAAAGAGTTCAAAGGAATGGTCATAAATATGCTCATCAAATGGAGAAAAATACAGGAACACATTGAGACTTCAACAAAGACAGAGAAACTATAAGAAAGAACCAGTGTTGAAAAATACATTAACTTAAATGAAAAATACAGTGGAAGAAATCAACAATAATCAGCATATCAGATAATATAAAAAAACACATATGTGACCCGGAAGAAAAAACTGTGGAAATCACCCAATCAGAACAGTAGAATAAAAAAGAACTAAAGAAAAGGAGCAATTTAAGGGACCTCTGGGACAATATCAAGGACAATAATATTCTCACTACAGGGATCCCAGAAGGAGAAGAGAGAGAGAAAGGTGCAGAAAACATATATGAGTAAATAATGACTAGAAACTTCCCTACACTGGGAAAGGAAACATATCAAGTTACAAAAGTATAGAAAGTCACAAACAAGATGAACCAAAGACATACACAACAAGAAGTATCATAATTAAAATGGCAATGTTTAAAGATAAAGACAGAATTTTAAAGGCAGCAAGAGAAAAACAATTAGTCACATACAAGGGAACTCCTATAAGGCTATAACCTGATTTTCTAGCAGAACTTTGTAGACCAGAGAGAGTAAGAGAGCCATGGTATAAACTGTTGAAAGGAAAAAAACTTAAAGCCAAGAATACTCTACCTGGCAAGAATATAATTCAGAGTTGAAGGACATACAAAATTTTCCAAGATAATTAAAAATTAAAAGTGTTCATCACCATTAAACCAGCCTTGCAAGAAATGTTAAATGATCTTCCTTAAGCAGAAATATCCATAACTAGAAATAAGAAAATACATGAAAGAAAAAAATCTCACAGTAAAGACAAACATAATAAAAGCAGAGGGTTCACCACTTGAAAGACTGGCATGAAGGTTAAAAGACAAAAGGCATAAAATAATCTATGTAAGTACAATAAGTAGTCAAGGGATACACACACACACACAGAAAGAGGTATCCAAATAATATGTAAAAAGTGGCATCAAAAACATAAAATGTGTGCCTTTGTACACTGGCAATAAACCACCAGGAATAGAAAGTAAGAAAACAGTTCTACTTAAAATAGCATCAAATAGTGAAATACCTAGGAATAAAGCTAACAAGGGGTTAAAATACCTGTATTGTACTTGGAAAACTACAAGACACTGATGAAAGAAACTGAAGGGAAAAAAATGGAAAGACCTATCATGGTCATGGATTAGAAGAAGGTAAATGGTCAATGCTGAAATCAGACTGATTATATTCTTTGCAGCCAAAGATGGAGAAGCTCTATACAGTCAGCAAAAACAAGACAGGGAGCTGACTGTGGCTCAGATCAGGAACTCCTATTGCAAAATTCAAACTTAAATTGAAGAAAGTAGAGGAACACTAGACCATTAAGGTGTGACCTAAATCAAATCCCCTATGGTTATATAGTGGAAATGACAAATAGATTCAAGGGATTATATCTGATAAACAGAGTGCCTGAAGAACTATGGATGAAGGTTCATGACATTGTACAGGAGGAAGGGATCAAGACCATCCCCAAGAAAAAGAAATACAAGAAGGCAAAATGGTTGTCTGAGGAGGACTTACAAATAGACTGAGAAAACAAGAGAGGTAAAAGGCAAAGGAGAAATGGTAAGATATACCCATCTGAATACAGAGTTCCAAAGAATAGCAAGGAGAGATAAGAAAGCCTCCTTTAAAAAAAAAAAAAAAAAAAAAAAAAAAAAAAAAAAAAAAAAAAAAAAAAAAAAAAAAAAAAAAAAAAAAGCCTCCTTAAGTGAACAATGCAAAGAAATAGAGGAAAACAATAGATTGGGAAAGACTTGAGATCTCTTCAAGAAAATTAGAGATACCAAGGGAACATTTCATGCATGGGCACAATAAAGGACACAAATGGTATGGACCTAATAGAAGCAGAAGATATTAAGAAGAGGTGGCTAGAATATACAGAAGAACTGTACAAAAAAGGGTCATAATGACCCGGACAACCACGATGTGTGACTACCCACCTAGAGCCAGACATCATGGAGTGTGAAGTCAAGTGGGCCTTAAGAAGCATTACTATGAACAAAGCTAATAGAGGTGATGGAATTCCAGCTGAGCTATTTCAAATTCTAAAAGATGATGCTGTGAAAGTGTTGCACTCAATATGCCAGCAAATTTGTAAAACTCAGCAGTGGCTACAGGACAGGAAAAGGTCAGTTTTCATTCCAATCCAACTCCAAAAGAAGGGCAATGCCAAAGAATGTTCAAACTACCACACAATTGAGCACATTTCACATGCTAGCAAGGTGATGCTCAAAATCCTTCCAGCTAGGTTTCCATAGTATGTGAACTGAGAACTTCCAGAGGTACAAGCTGGATTTAGAAAAGGCAGAATAACCAAAGACCAAATTTACAACATCCACTGAATCATAGAAAAAGCACGGGAATTCCAGAAAAGCATCTATTTTTGCTTCACTGACTACACTAAAGACTTTGACTGTGCTGATCACAACAAACTGTGGAAAATTCTTAAAGAGATGGGATACCAGACCACCTGACTTGCCTCCTGAGAAACCTATATGCAGGTCAGGAAGCAACAGTTAGAACTGGACATAGAAGAACAGACTGGTTCCAAATTGGGAAAGGAGTATGTCAAGGCTGTATATTGTCACCCTGCTTATTTAACTTATATGCAGAGTACATGATGCAAAATGCTGGGCTGGATGAAACTCAAGATGGATTCAAGATTGCTGGGAGAAATATCAATAACTTCCAATATGCAGATGACATTGCCCTTATGGCAAAAAAAGAAGAGGAACTAAAGAGCCTCTTAATGAAGGTGAAAGAGGAGAATGAAAAAGTTGGCTTAAAACTCAACATTCAAAAAACTAAGATCATGGCATCCAGTCTCATCACTTCATGACAAACAGAAGGGGAATAAAATGGAAACAGTGAAACTCTTTATTTTTCTTAGGATAGAAGATTACTACAGACAGTGAGCACAGCCATGAAATTAAAAGACACTTGCTCCTTGGAAGAAAAGCTATGACAAGCCTAGACAGCTTATTAAAAAGCAGAGACATCACTTTGCCAATATATCACTTTGTCTGTATAGTCAAAGCTATGGTTTTTCCAGTAGTAATGTATGGATGTGAGAGTTAGACCATAAAGAAGTCTGAGTGCTGAAGAATTGATGCTTTTGAACTATGGTGCTGGAGAAGACTCTCCAGAGTCCCTTGGACAGCAAGGAGATCAAACCAGTCCATCTTAAAGGAAATCAACCCTAAATATTCATTAGAAGGACTGATGGTGAAACTGAATCTCCAATACTCTGGCCATCTGATGTGATGATCCAACTCATTGGAAAAGACCCCAATGCTGGGAAAGACTGAGAACAGGAGGAGAAGGGGGTGACAGAGGATGAGATGGTTGGATGGCATCATCGACTCAATGGACATGAGTTTGAGAAAACTCTGGGAAATAGTGAAGGACAAGGAAGCCTGGGGTACTGCAGTCCATGGGGTCACAAAGAGTCCAACACAACTGAGAGACTGAACAACATACTGTTAAAATGACCATACTATCCAAAGCAATCTACAGATTCAATACAATCCATACCAAAATACCAATGACATTTTTCAAATTTGTATGGAAATACTGGGTTGGCTAAAAAGTTGCTTCAGCTTTTTTAAGTAAAAATTTTTTTCACATTTTTCATTTTCACAAAGAACCTTACTGAAAAATGTACTCACAACTTTGTTCCACTACCCTCTGCCATTTTTCAGGCAACTTCATAATTCCATCTTCCCAAAACTTCTTATCTTTTTGAGCAAAGAACTGTTCCAGGTGCCCTTTACAATCTTCCAGGAAATTGAAAATTTTTTTCCATTAAAAGAATTTTGTAAAAACCAAAATAAATTGGCACCCTAAGGTGCAGTATCTGGTGAATAAAGGCTTCATAATTTCCCAGCCTAGACGTAACAGTGTTTGCCTGCTCATCCAAGAAATATGCAGTCTTGCGTTATTCTGATGGAAGGTTATGTGACTTCTGTTGACTAATTCTAGGCACTTTTTAATGAGTGCTGCTTTCAGTTGGTCTCACTGGGAGCAATATTTGCTGGAATTAGTTGTTTGGTTTCCAGAAGCAGCTCATAATAGAGGACTCTCTTCCTATCCCACCATATATACAACATCACCTTCTTTGAAGACCAGCCTTTGGTGTAGTTGGTAGTGGTTCATTTCACTTTCACCATGATCTCTTCTGTTCCCCAGTTTTGTACAGGATCCACTTTTCATCAACCATCACAATTTGTTTTAAAAACAAAATGTCTTCATTATGTTTCACTAGAGAATCACATGCAGAAATATGGTCAAAAAGGGCTTTTTCACTGAGGTGGAACCCAACATCAAATCAATGAACATAACTAAGCTGGTATAAATGATTTTCAATGCTTTATTTGAATATTTTGAGTATGTTGGCTATCTCTTGTGTGGTACAACATTTATTATTCTCAATTAAAGTCTTAATTTGATCACTATCAATGTCAATTGGTCTACCCAACCATGGAGCATCATCCAGCGAGAAATCTCCAGCACGAAAATTCACAAGCCATTTTGATACATTTGATCAGTCACAGCACCTTCTCCATACATTGCACAAATCTTTTTGTGTGTTTCAGTTGCATTTTTACCTTTCTTTAAATAATATGGCAAAAAATGTTGCTTTTTTCTTCCACCTTCAATAAGCAACACAAAAATTCACCAATTTTGATGTGTTTTTAAGTGCACACTGATATGACAGCTGTCACGATACAATCTAAAAAAAATTTTGTTTTAAATGAAGTTAAAGACAACTAAATGCCACTAGAGCATCTTATGGAAAAAAACCAAACAGACCTTTTGGCAAACCCAATAGAAAAGATCCCAAATAGCCAAAAGAATTTTGAAAAAGCAGAACAAAAATGGAAGAAACACACTTCGTGATGTCAAACTCTACTCCAAAGCTGTAGTAATCAATATAGTAAATTACTGGCACAAAACAAGCATTAATATCATGGGAAAATAATAGAAAAACCAGAAGTGAACCCACACTTACATGGTCAATTAATCTATGACAAAGAAGGCAAGAATGGAAAAGATGGCCTCATCTTTTGGTATTGGGAAAACTGGACAGATACATGCAAAAGGGTAAAATGGGATTACTCAAATCATGTATAAAAATTAACTCAAAAAGGATTAAAGACTTAAACATAAGACCTAAAACCATAAAACTCCTATAATAATATGTAAGACATATACTCTCTCGTACTGTGCTTAAAAATATTTTTTGCCTCTATCTCCTCAGGCAAGGAAAACAAAAGCAAAAACAAGCAAATGAGAACACATCAAACTAAAAAGCTTTTGCATGGTGAAGAAAACTGTAAATAAAATGAAAAGGCCACTTACTGATTGAAAGAATATATTGACAAAATATATATGATAAGGGTTAATATCCAAAATATACAAAGAATTCATACAATTTAAATTAAATCAATTCAAAATGGGCAAAGAACCTGAATAGACATGTTTCTGAAGAAGACATACAGATAGCCAACAGTCACATAAAAAGGTGTTCAACATCACTAATAATCAGAGAAATGAAAATGAAAACTACAATGAGATATCTTACACCTCTTTCAGAATGGCTATTACCCAAAAGTCAACAAATAACAAATGCTGGTGAGGATGTAGAGAAAAAAGAACCCTTCTGCACTCTGAATGTAAACTGGTACAACCACTGTAGAAAACAGTTTGGAGGTTCCTTGTGAAATTAAAAGAAAATCGAACCACCATATCCCACTCTGGATATTTTTTTCCTAAGAAAACAAAACACTAATTTGAAAAGATATAAGCATCCCTGTGAACAATATAAGCATTGTTCACAATAGCCAAGATACAAAAGCAACCTAACAGATAAAGAAGATATGATGTATATAAACAATGGAGTATTACTCAGCTATTAAAAAAAATGAAATCTTGCTATTTGCAACAACATGGATGGATCTGGAGGGTATCATGCTAAGTGAAACAAGTCACACAAAGAAAAACAAGCACCATATGAGTTCACTCAAACAAGGAATCTAAAAAACAAAAATCAGTTCAGATCAATCACTCAGTCATGTTCAATTCTTTATGACCCCATGGACTGCAGGATGCCAGGCTTCCCTGTCCATCACCAACTCCCAGAGTTTACTTAAACTCATGTCCATTGAGTCGGTGATGCCATCCAGCCATCTCATCCTCTGTCGTCCTCTTCTCCTGCCTTCAATCTTTCCCGTTATCAGGGTCTTTTCAAATGAGTCAGTTCTTTGCATCAGGTGGCCAAAGTATTGGAGTTTCAGCTTCAGCATCAGTCCTTCTAATGAACACCCAGGACTGATCTCCTGTAGGATGGACTGGTTGGATCTCCTTGCAGTCCAAGGGACTCTCAAGAATCTTCTCCAACACCACACCTCTAAAGCATCAATTCTTCGGTGTTCAGCTTTCTTTATAGTCCAACTCTCACATCCACACATGACTACTGGAAAAACCACAGCCTTGACTAGACAGACCTATGTTGGCAAAGTAACATCTCTGCTTTTAAATATGCTGTCTAGGTTGGTCATAACTTTCCTTCCAAGGAGCAAGCATCTTTTAATTTCATGGCTGCATTCACCATCTGCAGTGATTTTGGAGCCCCCCAAAACAAAGTCTGACACTGTTTTCACTGTTTTCCCATCTATTTGCCATGAAGTGATGGTAATGATGCCATGATCCTAGTTTTCTGAATGCTGAGCTTTAAGCCAACTTTTTCACTCTCCTCTTTCACGTTCATCAAGAGGCTCTTTAGTTCTTCTTCACTTTCTGCCATAAGGGTGGTGTCATCTGCATGTCTGAGGTTATTGCTATTTCTCCTGGAAATCTTGATTCCAGCTTGTGCTTCTTCCAGCCCAGGGTTTCTCATGACGTACTCTGTATATAAGTTAAATAAGCAGGGTGACAATATACAGCCTTGACATACTCCTTTTCCTATTTGGAACCAGTCTGTTGTTCCATGTCCAGTTCTAACTGTTGCTTCCTGACCTGCATACAGATTTCTCAAGAGGCAGGTCACTGGAGCAGCAAGCAGAGGAGATAACCCACATTCAAGGTCAGGACTGGCAGCTGTGCTTCCCTGGACCGGTTGTGAGGAGATACCCCACATCTAAGGTCAAAGAACCTAGTAAGATGTTAGGCACTGGAGCGGTTGTGAGGAGATATCCCACATCCACGGAGAAGCCCCAGCAAGATGGTAGGAGGGGTGAATTCATGTTTAGAATCAAACCTCATTCCTGGCAGAAACACTCAGGGGGCTCAAACAAATCTTGTGTGCACCAGGACTCAGGGGCCCTACAGAGACTGAGACAGAAGTGTGTTTGAGCATCTCCTGTGGAGGGACGGGTCGGCAGTGGCCTGCCGCAGGGACAGGGGCTCTGGGTGCAGCAGAATTGGGAATGGCAGAAGCCCTGTTGGAGGAAGTCGCCATTAACCTCACGGTAGTGAAAGTGAAGTTGTTCAGTTGTGTCCAACTCTTTGTGATCCCATGGGCTGTAGTCTACCAGGCTTCTCAGTCCATGGGATTTTCCAGGCAAGAGTACTGGGGTGGGTTGTCATTTCCTTCTTCAGTGGATCTTCCTGACCCAGGGATCAAACCCAGATCATAGCAGGGAGGGAACACAGCTCCACCCATCAACAGAAAATTGGATTAAATATTTACTGAGCATGGTCCATCAGAACAAGACCCAGTTTCCCCCTCAGTCAGTCTCTCCCATCAGGAAGCTTCTCTAAGCCTCTTATCCTGGCAGACAGTCTGAAAACCACAATCACAGAAATCTAACCAATCTGATCACAAGGACCACAGCCTTGTCTAACTGAATGAAACTATGAGCCAAGCTGTGTAGGGTCACCCAAGACAGATGTGTCATGGTGGAGAGTTCTGACAAAATGTGGTCCACTGGAGAAGGGAATGGCAAACCACTTCAGTATTCTTGCCTTGAGAAACCCATGAACAAAAAACAAAACTTAATAAATGTAAAAAAATAATAATAATAATTAAAGTCACAGATACAGAAAACAAACAGGTGCTTGTCAGAGCAGGGATGAGTGAAAAGGTGAGGAAGATTAAGAGGTACAAACTTCCAGGTATAAAATAAAACGGGTAATAGGGATGAAATGCACTGCATGGCCAATACTGTCAATAATAATGTAACATATTTGTGTTGCAATAGATGGTAACTAGACTTACTGTGGCAATCAATTTGTAATGAATAGAAATATCAAAATCACCATAGTGTGCATCAGAAACTAAACAAACTCAGAAAAAAGTGATCAGATCTGTGATCAACAGAGGTGACAGGTAAGGGGAAGGAGAACTAGATGATGGTGATCAAAAGGTAAAAACTTCCAAGTTTAATAAATTAATTAATAAATTAATAAATACTAGAGATGCAATGTTCAGCAGGATTAATATAATTAGAACTCTTGTATTTTTTTTTCATTTATTTTTATTAGTTGGAAGCTAATTACTTTACAATATTGTAGTGGTTTTGCCATACATTAACATGAATCAGCCATGGATTTACATGTGTTCCCCATCCCGATCCCCCCTCCCACTTCCCTCCCCATCCCATCCCTCTGGGTCTTCCCAGTGCACCAGCCCTGGGCACTTGTCTCATGCATCCAACCTGGGCTGGTGATCTGTTTCACCCTTGATAGTATACTTGTTTCAATGCTGTTCTCTCAAAACATCCCACCCTCGCCTTCTCCCACAGAGTCTAAAAGTCTGTTCTGTACATCTGTGTCTCTTTTTCTGTTTTGCATATAGGGTTATCATTACCATCTTTTTACATTCCATATATGTGCGTTAGTATACTATATTGGTCTTTATCTTTCTGGCTTACTTCACTCTGTATAATGGGCTCCAGTTTCATCCATCTCATTAGAACTGATTCAAATGAATTCTTTTTTAATGGCTGAGTAATATTCCACTGTGTATATGTACTATAGCTTCCTTATCCATTCATCTGCTGATGGGCATCTAGGTTGCTTCCATGTCCTGGCTATTATAAACAGTGCTGCGATGAACATTGGGGTGCATGTGTCTCTTTCAGATCTGGTTTCCTCGGTGTGTATGCCCAGAAGTGGGATTGCTGGGTCATATGGCAGTTCTGTTTCCAATTTTTTAAGGAATGCTGTATGTTATATTAGAATGTTGTTAAGGGAGTAAATCCAAGGTGTTCTCACTACAAGTGAAAAAATTTATTCTTTTTCTTTTATTCTGTATCTATGTGAGAGGGTGAATGCTCTCTAAACTTATTATGATAATTATCTCATGATGTATAATAGGTAAGTCAAATCATTATGTTGTACACAAATGTATACAGAGCTATATGCCAGTCTCAATAAACCTGGAAAAAAAAATTATGATAAGTACCCAAATCCACTGAATCGTACCCTTTTTTCTTTTGCCACACTATGTGGCATACAGGATCTTAGTTCCTCAGTGAGGGATTGAACCTGCACCCATTGCAATGGAAGTGTGAAGTCTTAACCACTGGACCTCCAAGGAAGTTCTGAATTGTATACTTTAAATGACTGAATTTTATGATATGTGGATTATATATCAAGGAAGCCCTTTAAAAAGAAACTCTGCACCTTGACCATCTCCTATTTTACTCTCCACTTCTGGTTTTCTCTATATACACTACAAAAGGAGAAAATACATAGTTTTTACCTATATCAAGAAAGTAAGTAATGGGCAAGAGTCCAGCAAGCGTCCATAACTGAATCATATTTAGCACCCTTCTATGATGCTTTTTTCCAAAATTCCCTCTTATCATAAGAAAAACAAGTTGAAACACTGTTATTTTTCCAGAAATCTGGATTCTGGAATACTATTCCAATTTGCACAATTCTAAGAAAGAAGTTATAGAATGGTATGACAGTACATTTCCACAACAACAAGAAAAAAATAGTTTCAGTGACTGAGATCTAGGGCAAAAGGGGTACAGAGAGAGGTTTCAGACACTGTATTTTTATTCAGACTCAGGAATACAAAGTTGACAGAATAATGAGAAAACAGTTTCAGAAGTGACACAAAATAAATGGGAATGTTTAGGAGCCTGAAATTTTTGACTTCTTGTAGATTTAATAATTTCAGTGAGCACGAGGGGGGGTGTCCTAACATAGACCGTCTAACACATCTTCTTTCCTACTCATGCTGTGACACAGCGGGCTAGGTAGGATGAAAGCATATTAATTCACTTACAAGTCCTCTTCATAATCAAATGAGAGGTTGAAAAGAATGGAAGGGGTGATACTGGGAATTCAGACTGTTGTTTTTCAGAATAATACAATGAGAGCCCTTGTATCTGACATTATTGGTAACAATTAGTAAATGAATAAAAGTAAGGATAGGGAATTATACAAAATGATGCACTCATTAAAATTTTTGTTTTAACTTCTTAAATCCATATTAATTGATCAATCTTTTGATGTAGGACCAACGCCTTTACTTTTAATATGATATAAATGACAATGATCTGATAGCAATATTTATTAGTGGTGACTGAACTGAACTAACAGCCTTTAGCGAATCTTTCCAAAACATTCAATGGAGCTTTCAGCAAAACAATTCTCTTTTCATACTTTGGCTTATATAATATTTAACTAAAGTACATAATTACAATATCAAGTACAAGTGGTACAAAGAGCTTTGGGAACAAATACAATTGACTCGTGGGAAGCATGTAACTCAACTGACGGCGAGAGCCAGGCAGCAGAGTTGTTTTTGAATCATTAATAGATGTTGAAGTTTATTGAAAGCTTGTACTGCGTATATCAAAATAACCATGAAAGAGGTCTTAGTCAATTAAGATACTGAATTGGGATTTCTGAAGCTAAACCATCCTTACTTGATCTGATATCTGTAATATACCAATGGACTTAGGGATTATTATTTGGCATTTTCACATGGTATTCTTAAGCAGACCTATAATTATCTTTCCCTGTGCTGTCTTTACTTGGCTTAACGTCATACTACCCTAAAAAAAAAAAAAAAAATATGAGTTGGGAGGTTTTCCTCTCCATTTCTAAGATGTATATATAACATTGATTTTCTTTCCTTGAAATTTTTGGTAGAACTCTCCCATAAAGCCATTTCTGTCTAAGTTTCTGGGGATGAGGGGATGAGGGCCTTTAATCACCACTTCAAACTCAAATATTCTCTTTCTTCTTACACCAATTTTGTAATTGTAAATTTTTCAAGAAACTTAGCTCAGCTAATTTGTCAAAATATGTTTGAAACAGTCTTTTAAAATCACTTTGGAAAAGAAGACTCTACATTGTGACCTCCTCAGAACTTCAGAAATTCTCTGATATTATAGTCTGTACCCCTCTTGACATTAACCCTCAAGAACTGCCTCCTTTCATTCTAGCACACAGCTCTCAAAGTGGAGAAGGATGCAAAGAAGGGGGAGAAGGCTTGAAGACCAGTATGCCTGCCTGCACCAACTGTAAACTACCACTGCCCCAGCCAGACCCACCTCTGCAGTTAGACAGCTGTCAGGATGACTATTATTTTCCTCCTTCATGGTAGCAATGCAGCCAACCACGAGCTACTCAGGTAAACAAGGAATCTTGTAGAGATGCACACCTAAAATCCTCTCTCAGCCTACCTATTGCCTATAGTGCTCATTTATTTGACATTCAACCACGGTGATCAAGCTTGTATTTGTGGCAGGCTCTGTATGCAGGTCAGGAAGCAACAGTTAGAACTGGACATGGAACAACAGGCTGGTTCCAAATAGGAAAAGGAGTACGTCAAGGCTGTGTATTGTCACCCTGCTTATTTAACTTATATGCAGAGTACATCATGAGAAATGCTGGGCTGGATGAAGCACAAGCTGGAATCAAGATTGCCAGGAGAAATATCAATAACCTCAGATATGCAAATGACACCACCCTTATGACAGAAAGTGAATAAGAACTAAAGAGCCTCTTGATGAAAGTGAAAGAGGAGAGTGAAAAAGTTGGCTTTAAAGCTCAGCATTCAGAAAACTAAGATCATGGCATCTGGTCCCATCATTTCAAGGCAAATAGATGGGGAAATAGTGGAAACAGTGGCTGACTGTATTTTTTTGGACTCCAAAATCACTGCAGATGGTGATTGCAGCCATGAAATTAAAAGACATTTACTCCTTGGAAGGAAAGTTATGACCAACCTAGACAGCATATTAAAAATCAGAGACATTACTTTGCCAACAAAGGTCCGTCTAGTCAAGGCTACAGTTTTTTCAGTAGTCATGTATGGATGTAAGAGTTGGACCATAAAGAAAGCTGAGCACCGAAGAACTGATGCTTTAGAGGTGTGGTGTTGGAGAAGACTCTTAAGAGTCCCTTGGACCACAAGGAGATCCAACCAGTCCATCCTACAGGAGATCAGTCCTGGGTGTTCATTAGAAGGGCTGATGTTGAAGCTGAAACTCCAATACTTTGGCCACCTGATGCAAAGGACTGACTCATTTGAACAGACCCTGATGCTGGGAAAGATTGAAGGCGGGAGGAGAAGGGGACAACAGAGGATGAGATGGTTGGATGGCATCACTGACTCAATGGACATGAGTTTAGGTAAACTCCATAAGTTGGTGATGGACAGGGAGGCCTGGCGTGCTGCAGTTCATGAGGTTGCTAAGAGTAGGACACAACTGAGTGACTGAACTGTCCAAGGTACTAGAAAACTCAATTCAGTTCAGTTCAGTTCAGCTCAGTTGCTCAGTCATGTCCCATTCGTTGTGACCCCATGGACTGCAGCATGCCAGGCCTCCCTGTCCATCACCAATGTCCAGAGTTTACACAAACTCATGTCTGTTGAGTTGGTGATGCCATCCAACAATCTCATCTTCTGTCATCCCCTTCTCCTCCCGCCTTCAATCTTTCCCATTATCAGGGTCTTTTCAAATGAGTCAGTTCTTCACATCAAGTGGCCAAAGTATGGGAGTTTCAACTTCAACATCAGTTTTTCAATGAATATTCAGGACTGGTTTCCTTTAGGATGGACTGATTGGATCTCCTTGCAGTCCAGGGGACTCTCAAAAGTCTTCTCCAACACCACAGTTCAAAAGCATCAATTATTTGGCACTCACAACATTTAAAGGAGTCTGCCCTTTTGAAATTATAGTCTAGTGTAACCCTGTCCAACAGAAATCTAATGCAATCACATGTATAATTTTAAATTTTATAGTAGTCACATTTTTAAAAATAAAAAGAAACAGGTGAGTTTAATTTTAACAATGATATAGGCTGAATGAGCACCCATCCTCCAATTCATATGTTGAAATCCTAATCTCCAGTACTTCAGAATGTGACTGTATCTGGAGTTAGGACCTTTAAAGAGGTCTTATCTTAATTAAGTTAAAATGAGGTCACTGGGATGGGCCCGACTTCAGTGAGACTAGTGTCCTTAGCCCAGGTGGGATGCATGAGACAAGTGCTCGGGCCCGGTGCACTGGGAAGACCCAGAGGAATCGGGTGGAGAGGGAGGTGGGAGGGGGGATCGGGATGGGGAATACGTGTAAATCTATGGCTGATTCATATCAATGTATGACAAAACCCACTGAAATGTTGTGAAGTAATTAGCCTCCAACTAATAAAAAATTTTAAAAAAAAAAGAGGCAATTAGGACACAGACACATACAGAGGGATGACAATACAAAGATACATGGAGAAGACAGCCATCTAAAAGCCAACAAGAGAGGCCTCAGAAGAAACAGACTCTGCTGACACCTAGACCCTGGACTTCTAGGTTCCAGATCTGTGGGAAAATCAATTCCTGTTGTTTAAGCTACTCAATCTATACCCAAGTGGCACTAGTGGTGAATAATCCAGCTGCCAATGCAGGAGACACAAGGTATGTGAGTTGGATCCCTGGGTCAGGAAGATCCCCTGGAGGAGGAAATGGTAACCCACTGCAGTATTCTTGCTGGAAAATTGTATGGACAGAGGAGTCTGGCAAGCTACAGTCCATGTGGCCACTTTGTTACAGCAGCCCTAGAAACCAATATAAATAATATGTTTTATTTAATCCAGTATATCCAAAACATTATCATCTCAGTATGTAAGCAATATAAAAATGAATTAGTGACATATATCACCTTCCCTTTTTTATATTAAGTCTTAAAAAAAAAAAAAATCTGGCCGGGGTGAGGGGATGAGATAGTTTACCTTTGCAGCACATCTCAATTCAGACTGGCCACATTGTAAGCACTCCACGCCACCTGAGTCTAGTGGCTACCGTATTGGACAGTAGAGATCTGGTCCAACTCTCTTCCAAACATTGCCATTTCACACACTCTGAAACCCAGGCAAGATCTTTGTCTCAGTGTTCCTTGGAGTTTGTTTGTTTGTATTAGTCTACCAGACCCACTGATTTCCCTCTGGCTTCTGTAGCATAGTGGCGCAGTGGTAAAGAATCCAGCTGCCAATGTAGGAGACAAAAGCAGTGAGGCTTTGATCCCTAGGTTGGGAAGATCCCTTGGAGTAGGAAACGGCAACCCACTCCAGTATTCTTGCCTGGAAAAGTCCTGTCAGGCTACAGGCCATGGGGTCGCAGAGTCGGGCATGACGGAGTGACAGCACACACGCACACAGAAAGGGACTCAGGAACCCGGGCTGGGTGGGTCATCTTGTCAGGAATCAGAAGTCCCCAAACGGGACTGAAAGTAGGGTTTGAACAGACACTGCACATGGTTAGGATTCAAATCAAAGAGCACAGTAATGGCTCAGTCATCTCCTTACTCAGCCTTCCACAAGTTTGCCCTTTCTAGATAGTTGGGATTTTCCACAGCTTCAAAAACAAAGAAATTAAGTAGGATATTCAACGTTTTCAAATGTGCCCTCGGGGCTATGAGAAGAAATAGTGTAGAACCCCTCTACTTCCAGATTCCCCATAGAAAAGACCCACTTCTGGGAAAGACCCTCCTGAGAGACACACAAATCAGATAATTCTTTACCAAAGACAGCTTGATTCCCATCTATTAAAAGGAAGGACCACTTAGTGCTACACTTCAAACATTCCCTTCCCCTTCATGTTGAGCACTGGAGTTTCAGCTTTCATCTTCACTTCTGAAGTTCTGATACATGAACTTCTAATAAAAATTTTTTAAGTATATGTAATCTGGATATTGACTGGTGTTGACTTATTTCTTAATGTCTAGATAAAGACAGATTAAAATCTCCATGTTATCAATTGTAGAAAAATGCAGTGGCAGTGTTGGGATTTCTGCTCATTTCTCCAGTGGACCTTGAGGGTAGGGGGACCCTCCAAATGGCTGACTCTGCATCTGCGTCTGTTGAGTGAATACCAAGATCAGCAGTTCTCTCGTCATCCATTCCTGTCGAGCTCAACTCTGCTCTGCCATGTTGTTCTTTAGTCCCTAAGTCATGTCTGACTCTGTGACTCCATGGACTAAACCCCCCAGCCTCCTCTGTCCATGGGATTTCCCAGGCAAGAATACTGAAATGGGTTACCATTTCCTTCTCCAGGAGATCTTCCTGAACCAGGGATCGAGCCCACATCTCCCACATTGACAGGCAGATTCTTCGCCTGTGAACCACCAGGGAAGCCACCCTACTCTGCCATGGGTTGTTCTTATCCTTAATTTCAACCCAAATACACCCTCCAGTGAAGGCCTTTTGAATAGGGAGAAAACATTACTGAAGGTTTTGGAAAGAAAAATCTACACTGCAGCAGAAATAATTTAAAATTCAAAAACAGATATCTGTATTGCTAAAGGTTGCTTGGTCATTTCCTTGCCTTGGGCACCAGTCACCCTCCATATTGTTGCTTTTCTCTCTCCTCCTTCTGCTTTCTCTTCCATCTCTCCTTCTACCTCCAGCCCCCTCTAAATCCTTGTTCATTTCTAAGGCACCCCACTTCAACTGTCATGAGATTGCCTCAGCTCCTGCAGATCCCCACACTCAACCCTATGATCACATCTTTGCTTCAAGTAGCTTATCAAGGTATTTCTGCTCTTCAGAATGTATCTATCCCTATATCTCAAAAGGTCTCAACTGATCAGTTTCAAGATTTGGATACATATCTCTTTCTGTAAAATTAAATGATATCCTTTTTTCTCTTTCCTTCTTCTTTCCCATCACCTTGTGCTCTTTCTCTTCATTCTCTCTCCACTTGCAGACCTATATTCCCTTCTTGCCAGCATCCCATTTTAAAAATAAAAATATGATATAATCTTCCAGTTTATTTTTATAGTTCCTTGCTTGAACTCTCTCTGGCTAAGAGCCAAAGGTGAGTCGATATTGCATTAAAGTGTTTCCTTTTTCACTGGGGCACTTGCATCCTAATAGAAGAGCTAGGACCTCGCCAAGATGACCAAAGCAAGCAAAAATAAAGGCGACCTAATCTTGAGCACAAGGCACAGCTGTCTAAAAACAGGAGTAATCTCTTGACCTTCTAGTCTTTGGCGGGGCAACACTGGACATGAGCAGACAGTCTTCTTACAAATCAGAAATGTGAATTAGAAGAGCCTAAAACCAGAAGGGAAAGCAGACAGATGGTGTAACTTATTTTCGTCTCTGTTAAAATCTCAGCATCTTAAACAAAGGGCACCTTAATTAGGTGCGCACCCAACTACCTCGTAATGGAGGGGAATGGTCACTCTTCAAGAAAGGACCTAAGGTGTTAGAGTGTGTGTTAGCCCTTAGGAAGCGGGTTGTGCTCTTTCATCGCCCCTCCTCCCCAGAAGGTATCTCCTCTCCCTCTGACCTCACCCAGCAGCTGTTTCCTCCATGCCTTCTTTATATCACTTACCTGTTCTACCTTCTGTTACACGGGTTTACCTTTACACCTTTTTTCCTTGTTAGAAATGAATTCCCTGAGGGCCTTGGTACATGTTCTTCCCTTAGATAAATGTTTCTCTGATCAACTGTCATTTTAACAGAGAGGCCGTCCTGAACTACCCTATCTCCATCAACTCTCTCTCCATACCCTGCTTCATTTTTCTTTATAGTTCTTACTACTACTTGCTTGACCTCACGCTTCCCAGATGGTGCCAGTGGTAAAGAACCCACCTGCCAATGCAGGAGACATAGAGACGTGCGTTCAATCCCTGGGTTGGGAAGATCTGCTGGAGAACAGCATGGTAACCCACTCCAGTATTCTTGCCTGTAGAATCCCATGGACAGAGGAGCCTGGCAGGTACAGTCCATAGGGTTGCAAAGAGTTAGACATGACTGAAGGGACTTAGCATGCACACAGTACTTGACATACATTTTTGTCTCACAAATACACACCCTGGGGCTTCCCTGGTGGCACAGTGGGAAAGAATTTACCTGCAATGCAGGAGACATAGGCTTGATCCCTGGGTCGGGAAGACTCCCTGGAGAAGGAAATGGCAACCCACTCCAGGATTCTTACCTGGGAAATCCCATGGACAGAGGAGCTTGGTGGGCTACAGTCCACAGGGCCACAAGAGCTGGACATGACTGAGCGATGAAACCACCACCAAATACACGTCCAGGAACACAGATCACTGAGAAAAGAGACTTCATTCCTAGCTTGCAAACCAGAGCCTGGCACAGCAGAGGCATTCAGTAAATATTAATGAAATGGATGAACAAATCAATCATAATACTTATTCATCTATCTTTATATTTCTGTATCCCCCACAGGACTCAGTAAAGGCCTAGCATTTCTTGAGAACCTAGTAACTATTTGTTGAAAGGAGGAAAAGCAGGAGGAAGTGGAAAGGAATGAAGGAGGAAGGAAAGAAAGAAGTATGGGTGGAAGGAAGGGAGACGGGAAGGAGGCAAGAAGGAAGAACTAGATGACTAAATGAATGAAGACATGAACAGGTTATACATTAGCAACCTGTCACCTTGGGACCATGGGAAAGATTGCAAGTGCTATTAAAACCAACCATTGCAAGGAAGAAGGTCCAAATAGTGGTTCATTTCCTCGGTAGAGCCATTTAAGACAGAGTCAAGATGCAAGGAAAATTACTAGAGAAGAATGCCATTCTACAATCTGGTCAAGTGAAATATGAGATGAATTTAGGCATTAGCACTGCTTGGCCAAGAGCCACAGAGCTAATCGTTACTTGTTGTTTAGGCCTCTGAAGACTGCACCATTGAAACTTGTATTTTTAATATAATGAATAAACATCTATAAGCCCCATAATTAGAGGATGGTCTACCAAATTAGGGAAATTACTTTTTTAAAAAGTGGAAATTAAGACATGGAATCAGTTCAAGAAATTATTCAACTGCCTCCATATAGGACCAATTCATACTCTCTCTCTGCCTCTTTAAATGTCTGTTGGCTATAAAACCACACATCTTCAGCCTTAACTGGCTCTCATCAACCAAATCATGCTGACTAGCTTTCATGTCCCAGGTACTCAACCATTAGGCACAGATGAAGATGGTTTATTCCCCATGAACAAGGGAAGAGCACTGAAGGTGTCCATGACCCAGGAAAGTACAGTGACTGAGAGTTTGGGATCTGAAGTCAGATTCCTGGATCTTTTAGTTGCTATATGATTTGGGGATTTTTAACATTTCAAGTCTCATTTTTTATCAGTAAAATATGTGATGATAATGATGCCTAGTTCATAGTGATGTAACAAATATGATACATGCAAACATATGGTATACTCTAAGTATATTTCCTAGCAAACAAGGGGTCTATTCTTTTCTGTCTTGTTTGCATTTGTCTTTCTTTCCCCTGGGACAGGATAAATTCCTTAAAAGGAAGAAACCCTGTTTCCCTTTCCTTGATAATGATGCATTTTAAGTAATAAAAATCTTCACCAAGAAAAAGAGTACTCACTTTCATTGACTCAATCTGTCCCCAGTTAGTAGTCACCACTTACATTTTCCTAAAGACAGCATCCAGTTGTGAAGCCATGAGAAAGACCTCATGGGTTTGCAGGTGGTTAATACACCTGTATGTTATTTTCAGCTAATATTCTGAGCCTCATTGCTCCGTTAGAAAAATTGCTCCTTTTTCTCTTTCACCCTTGTTGTTATCTTTGACTTCAAACCCCTACTCCAAAAAGTTACATTGGAAATTTGCAAACTCTTTCCACTGGTTTGTTGTACAGTCATCTGAAACTCACATCACATTCTCCCATAAAACACAAATGCTTAATTGATGAAGGATAATTTAATTTCCCAAGGCTGGGGCTTTGGTCTCTCTACCCCTCCTACTTCCTAAGGAGTCAAGATGCTTCCGCCCTCTTATCAGGAGGAATGGAAACAAGCATACTACTAGACAAGATACTACTGAAGCCAGAAGGTAAGACAACAGTGCTGACATCTTGATCCTGGTCTGCAGTCCTGCTGAGTGACCTTGTCGAGCCAAAGATTCTATCCTGCCCATGAAGCTAGAAGGAACCATTCTATTAGCTCACGAAATTCAGCCCATTGATTTGTCCTGCCTTCATGCCCCCGATCTATCATGAGAGGGATAACACTGCTATAGCAAGTAAGGATCTCCCACCCAGCATTTGCACTATGACAATTCGGGGACTTCCCACAGGAAAAGAATCAAGGATTTTTTTTTAAAGGAGGAGAATGGCTAATGGAAGCCTGAACATGTCCTTAAAAAGGCTCCTAGGGTCAAACAGAATACCTAGGAAGGATTATAAACTTGAGGATTCAGAAAAATAAAGGCATAGTTACTTTGTAAAGAATCATATCACATTTGGAGATGGCTGGAATAATTCCACTTCTGTCTTCCCTGTGGAATACAAAAAAACCTGTGTTCTCAAAAAGAAATGCTACCTACTCTTCAGTATTTAAAAACTTGGATTTACTTGAATTTTTAAGTTAACCATCTGCCAAAAGTTTAAGCCTGTTTTCTTACATAATCAAAACATGGGTTGCAGCTGGTATTAATAATACATCTGTATTACCAATAATTGCTTCAAGCTTCATTTTGGCACGATTAAGGATAGTCATAATCCTTTGAAAAGTCAATACTTTATTCTGTTTAAAGCTACTGTTAGAGTTAATACATTTTCATTTCCCTACCTTCCATTCAATTAATCTGACATCAAATATGCATTTCTTTTGATTGTGTCAACTTTTATTTTTCATTTCATATACCAAAATAATACATTTGAGTGTCTAGTAGATAGGAATAGATTTATGTATTTTAATACCAAATCCTATAAAAATCCCTCAAATATGCACAATAGTATCTCATTTACGCAAAGGTCATATGCAAAATGGCTTCAGCCATCTGGATGGAAGCTAAGAACCCATGTGTATTTGAAGGTCAGTGTCTCCGGCACAAAACGTAGAGATTGCCTGTTGCTTCCCAGTGCTCCGCTCCTGCTCCTCTACTGTCAGCTAGTGACTGCAACCAGCCAAAGTCAGACACTCTGCCAGAGGGTAGGGGGTCAGCACTGCCAGTACTCCAGAAAGACACGCGGCCCTCAGATACCTTCTCGTGCTACTAGTCTTACACGTTTCATGATCCTTCTGTCACTCATATCGTCCTTGGAAATGGTTAAAAACTCAACAAGACTTCTTCTTTCCTACCTTTAGCAGAAGAACTCTTGGCTCTGCTCATTTCTGATTGTACTTTCAAGTACAATCTATTTCAAGGCATCCCTCTCAAGTGTTCAGGGGAAGGAAGATGCCAAAGAATGAAGTTATTAGTGTTACTGCCCACCCACTACGTACTTCTACAAAAACGCCAGTTAATGACCCCAACTTACTCTCCTCTTTCCGGTGCTCAGCTTTCTGAATAGAAGGACTGTTGTCAACTCCATCTAGACTGAAAATCTAACATGTTGGTCTCACTTCCAAAACCAACGCGTTTGTCATATCTTCCAAATCATCTAAGCTTCCACCAGGAGGGAAATCTCTTCTGCTTGATCCCCACAATCAACATCCCTTTTCATCTGTCCTACAAGGGCTCCCTCAGTGTCCCAGCCTCCCCCAAAGAATATGTGGACGGCTTGAGGCCACTGAGTCTGGCAGACTCATTGTGACAAGTCAACTCCCCTCCTCAGTCTCTGAACACAACACCTTGCTAAGTGCCTCCAGTGCCCTGGGTTTCCCTGCTTCTCACTCAACCATGCAGATCCTAAGACACGGTCTTGCCCTACTGCATGCAGGGCACATCCCTCCCACACCATCTCTAAGACACTGACATCGGCAGCAACCATGCCTCAGACAGCCTGAGGAACCCTGCTAATAATGAAGGTGGGGGATACCTCAGGCTCCCCTGTTTCACAGCCAAAGACTCAGGTCACAACAGGCTTTCTATGGCCGCCCTTCTACTGTGTAGGCCACACCATATATCATCTGACATGAATGGAACCAGTGGTTATTAATAAAATGATGCATCCAAAATAGATTACTACTGAGGATTAGAATTCAAATTTTAAGAGCATACTCCACATCTCGGTCATACGTAATCTATAAAGTGAGGTCCCCTTTGTGTATCAATCTGACCAATGATGACCTGATTGCCTATAGAATACAGCACTCTCTGAAGGGCAATTAAGGACGTCTTTGAAAATTCATTATAAAACAATTGTATTAAGGCATTTATTGCTAGGGAGTTGTGACATGTTAGATTTTCAGAGGAAAGTGCAGCTGTGCTTTAGGCATGGGAGAATTTTATGAAGGCTCCTAAGCTTAATACAACTTTCCTGACTTCCCTGGTCCAGTGGTTAAGATCTTGTGCTCCCAGTGCAGGAGCACAAGTGAGATCCCTGAATGGGGAACTAAGATCCTGCATGCTGCACTGTGCGGCCTAAAAAAACAAAAACACTACTCTACTCCCTTTTGCTGTTATTGTTGTTTAGTAGCTAAGTTGTGTCCAGCTCTTTGGGACCCCATGGACATAAGAACATATAAGCCTCCTCTGTCCATGGCATTTTTCCAGGCCAGAATACTGGAGTGGGTTGCCATTTCCTCTCCCAGGGGATCTTCCTGACCCAGGGATCAAACTTGCATCTCCTGAGCTGGGAGACGGATTCTTTACCACTGAGCCACCAGAGAAGCCCTTACACCCTTTACCCATTTCTTACTATCTTGGGACAAAGGAACAATTTGTCTTTCCTTGACTCTCTATATCCATTTAATGTTGCATAAATGACATTTCTTAAAATTATTTCATAGGTACACTTTGAGATAAAGTCTCAAAAACAAACAGATCTTACTCTACATCTCTTATTTGCTTTCTCCCATCCTCCTTTCTTCTTCCTGCTGGGGGCCAAATATACCTTTTCTCAACCTTCTCTTTTATGGATATTCTCAATCTCTCTTTCAGTTGGTATGCTCTAGCCAACATGCCTGCCACTAGTTTCACCTGAATAAATTACCTTATAACCATCCTGGTTTAAGTCTTATGCCTCTTTTCAACATAAATCATTCAAGATAAGTTACTATCCCTAAAGACCTTGAGTTCAAGGATCTACCATAGTTATTTAAGTGAACCTTTACAAAATTTTAATTGTGTCAAAATGGAGATTAATTTTTTTTAAGTGCAGATGAATTCAGAGGGAAGAGTTTAAGCTTTCCCTGCTTAAGAGCTCTTTTATATCACTATCACAAATTTGAAGGTGCTGAGATGTTACTAGTTTTTGCTTTTCTTTGATAATACATTTGTTAGTTGTTTTTATGAGAGGCTTTAGACCTGTAGTAGTGGAAATCACCTACCTGTCCAGCCAGCTGTGACAGTGATACATCATCTGAAGAGAGAAATCTGAAACAATCCCTGAAGACAACAAAGACTAGAGGCCTGAAAAACCTAATGGGGAGAGGTGTGTGAAGTGAAAAGCGAGAGAGCTCCCAGCGCTGGAGTGAAGAGGCTTGGCCATGTGCCCAAAGCAGCTGCCATGGGGTACGGAACTGAGAGGACCCCACTGCAGATGCCTTCCAAACTCAGTCAACTCCCTCCTGACCCAGCTTCCTCCCTATTCCACCCTCTTCTTAACTTTTTCCAATTGAGGTCTCTGGAGAAAGGAGAAGGAGAGAAGGCAGCAGACAAGAGTCAATCATGGCATCCGAGAAGACAAGGGCAGGAGAGGCAGGATGAAAGCTCACTCATCAGTTCCCCCAAAGAAGAAACCAACCACCCACTCCAACTTCTGAAGGAAGATAGGAAGGAAGAGAGGAATTGAGGGAGGAAGGGAAAGAATCAGAATCCCAGAGGGAAATACAAAATGGCCCCTAGAAACCAGGTGTTGTATGATCAGCACTTAAAAAAAAAAAATTGTTATTGGGGATCCCCTGGAGGAGAGCATGGAAACAAACTCCAGGATTCTTGCCTGGAGAATTCCATGGACAGAGGCGCCTGGTGGGCTACAGTCCACGGGGCCAGAGTCAGACACGACTCGGCACACACAGCCCAGCACATAGTTGCTTCACAGGGTTGCGTTAGTTTCTTCTGCACAGTGAGGTGAATCAGCTATATATGTGTGCATGTGTGTGTGTGTGTGTGTATAAATATTCCCAATTTTTTTTTTATTTCCTTCCCATTCAGATCACTACAGAGTACTGAATAGAGTTCCCTGTGCTATACAGTAGTTCAATATCAAAAAAACACAAACAACCCAGTCAAAAAAGTGGGCAGAAGACCTAAATAGACATTTCTCCAAAGAAGATATACAGATGGTCAAGAGGCACAGGAAAAGATGTTCACCATCATTAATTATCAGAGAAATGCAGATCCAAACTACAGTAAGGTTATCACCCCACACCCACAAACATTAAAGTGCTGGAGAGGGAGCGGAGAGACAGGGCCCTCTGACGACGTTGGTGGGCTGCAAACTGGTACAGTCACGATGAAGAACAGTAGGGAGAGTCCTTAACAAACTGAAAACAGAACCACCACGTGATCCAGCAATCTCACTCCTGGGCATGAGCATTTCTTTTACTTCAACTGTCTTCTACAAAGTTACTCCTTACAAAACCCAATGTGTGGGTAATTTAAGTACTTTACCATGACTCCCAGGCAAACTGAAATACATCAGGTAAAGGAAGAGCGTGTGAGGTCCTCTAAGCTCTTCCTGAAACAGCCGACGTCTAAAACTTTCACCACATAGAATCCAGATACAAGTGTATAGCTGATGAACTTTTTCATCTTCATTTTAAAGAATCCCATTGTGCTTCTAATAGAATAAGTGAGATTAAAAAAGAAAAAGAAAAAAATGCTGTGTGTTCATTCACTTTTTTCCCCCATCTAGAAGCTGGTAAACAGACTTCTCCAGCCCTTCCAAAATTATTGCAAATAGCCCGGCGCCCTCTATGGGCCTTCCTGCCACATTACTTCCCTATGGCCTCTGATGACCCGAGCTTTTTAAACATTCTACAACCACAGCTCTGCAGATAAATCAGTGGCTTAAGAAAAGTGATGTTTGGACCGAAAATCACTTGACAAACAAAAGAACAAATGGGTATAATGGACTTTGAAATCAAGAAGTAAAATTATTTAAGGCAGGGTCAACAGTTACGTTACTTTCCGCTTTCAAAACAAGATTTAATTTGATTTTTCTTAAAAAACAGCTTTGTTATATTGCTGAATTACCATTAATTGTGGCTTTACATGACTGGCTTCAGAAGCAGACAATGAATGAAGTCAAATCTAACCAAAGTGATCTAGCAAGCTGAGGAGAGATGAGACCACGGTGCTAGCCAGTAAGGGCTGAGGGGGGAGACAGGCCAATTTTCTCCAGGCTGACATCATCTCAGACCAAGCTGCGAGTGGGCTTAGGGAGTCAGATGCTATGAGGAGAAGTTCCTGGAAGAGAACAAACTGGTCACTTTCAGAAAGAAACCCTTTCAAATTCCCAGAGAACCATTTCTTGATAGGAACATTTATATTAGAGTTCTTCTCCAGTTTTTTTTTTTTTTTTTCTTAAATAACATTATAGGGTAACCATTAATTGGTGGGTTTTTCTTTTTTTTCCGTTAGAAGACTTTGTCCGCCATACAAAAGTTTGTTTTACCCTGTGTGAAAAAAAATCAGAACTTCCAAATTAGGTTGGGGAAAAAAGAAAAAGCCCAGAATAATTTCAACTTAGGACCTGCAAGGTGTCTGTGTGAAACAGAGAAGGGACACCACTATGGCCCCATTCTGACTGGTCTGTTCCTGGGACTAGAGACCTCATAAGTGACACTGCCCTGCAACACTAGATAGATACCAGAAGACAGCTACCCTTGCCACTAAAATAGGGAATTATGTCCTGCCTCAGCAGTGTTGAATCATTTGTGTGCCAGGCATTGGACAGGGGTTGGAGAAACAGAAATAAATAAAACACAGTCCCTATCTACAAGGGTTTTCAGTCGAGCAGGATACAAAGATAAGTGAACATAATTAGAACCTAACATTGTAAACCACATGATAAAAATATACACAAAGTAAGAGCAAGAAAAGAGAAGGTTACAGCAGGAAAGATCCCTGATTCCAAGTCCCAGTTTGTCTTGAATCCCCAAATGCATCACTTTCATTCAATGAGGACTCAGGAACTGCCTGAATTCCCTTCATATCCTTTTGATGCATGGTTGCAAAGGAAAGATGGTGATAAATATATTAAGTGAAATATGACTTACTCATATCAGAGAAGCATCAAACATAAACAACAAGCTATTCAAAGACACAGAAGAGCAGACTTTCAAAGAGAGGATGGTAGGCTATGTCACATAGAGACGAAGTTGAGGAACATTCAGACTGAAAGGATTGCTGGGTTTAGCAGTAAAAAGTCACTGGTGACTTCAAGACAAATCACTTCAATAGAGTGATGAACACAAGAAGCCAGGCTCAAAGAAAATGTGTTTAAAAAGGAAATAAACACAGCAGGCACAGAAACTCTTGTAGGAGCAATTACTAAGTGAATGCCACGGGAGACAGCACAGGAGAGAATGTTCCTCGGGACAATCTTCCCCTTTCCTACAGGGTAGAAGGGGGCTTCCCAGGTGGCTCACTGGTAAAGAATTTGCCTACAGTGCAGGAGACACAGGTTCACTCCCTGGGCCAGGAAGATCCCCTGGAGAAGGAAATGGCAACCCACTCCAATATTCTCAACTGGAGAATCCCATGCACAGAGAAGCCTGGTGGGTTATAGTCCACTGGGTCACAAGAGTCGGACACAACTTAGAGACTGCTACTGCTACTGCTAAGTCACTTCAGTCGTGTCCAATTCTGTGCAACCCCATAGACGCCAGCCCACCAGGCTCCCCCGTCCCTGGGATTCTCCAGGCAAGAACACTGGAGTGCATTGCCATTTTCTTCTCCAGCGCATGAAAGTGAAAAGTGAAAGTGAAGTCGCTCAGCCATGTCCAACTCTTAGCGACCCCATGGACTGCAGCCTACCAGGCTCCTCCATCCATGGGATTTTCCAGGCAAGAGTACTGGAGTGGGGTGTCATTGCCTTCTCCGCAACTTAGAGACTAAACAACCACAAAAACATGAGGTAGAAGATGAGAGTGTGGGCTCCCCAGTCATAGCGTTCATATTCCAGCTGTGCCATTTAAAGTAATTTGCCACTCCAAACCTCTGTGAAGTGGTATCAGCAGAGCACATACCTCACAGAAAAAAATACCAAGGACAGAATAAACACTCATTCTGTAAACTGGGAAGGAGTCAGAGAAAACCATCCTATTTCTTGAATTCTAAGACTCATTATTTTAATATTTCTGAAATCAGCATGCATCATAGTTTGTCAGTGTTTTCCCTTCTTAGCAGCCTATAAAATAATGACTCATCTAACAATCAATGACATCTTGGATTCAATGAGAGAATTGGTCCCTAACCCTGGAGCAGTTGACCTAACTAACCGACCTAACTTTATGCAAACTGGCTAATGAAAAAATGTTAAAGGGAATATTTCACTTAAATTCACAAGGGTTTCAGAAAGTCTTCTGGGTCCTTGCTGCTCATATTATGGCCCACAAACCAGCAGCAGCACATGGGGCCTTGTTAGAAGTGCAGAATTTCAGCCTCCGTCTCAGACCTAGCAAATAGAATCTTCCGTTTACCAAAGACCCCAGGTAACCTGTGCATACAATCACGTTTTAAAAGCACGGTTCTAGCTTTTTGTTTGTTTCAAGTTGGAGCTATTATTATAGCTGGACATTTGAAATCATTCCCTCAACTACTCATCCAAATTTTATTCTTTCACTAAAAATATAATGGCAAATTGGGATGAAGATGATGTTTTCAAATCTTTTAATATTTATGATGTGTCTGGAGATCAATATAATTGTACCTGGAAATCAAAATCTCTGGAAATCAGAGGTTATATCAATACCAAAGTTGGAGGGTGTGGAATCAAGTTTTAATTTAAAAATAAACTTTATCTCCTACAGCATTGCTGAACTTGGTTTTCAGTGATGTTCCAAATTGACATATTTATACTGTTAGTCAAGTGAAATACTAACCAGATTAAATACTTACAATACAACAGGACGAAAAATTTGGGGCTCTGATTAATCTGGTCTGACCAACCTAGGAAAACAAGACACTGCCAAATATTTGATTGAACATCATAAAATTAGAATGATTAGACTGTTAAAAAATTTGTTGCTTGGTGACATCTACTACGGAAAACACAAATCACTAATACGGACTTTTGTGATGCCCTGATTGAGGATAATGCAAGTATAATTACGACCAGAGGCAGCACGGCTTTGATTATCCTATTATTCCCTATGGTGGGTTCAATAAAAGGGAATGTAAAATCAGGAAGCATGACCCTGAAATAGAATAGTTAATCCTCCACATAAAGAGTTCTCTGGATTGGCTGCCAGAATGCAGAAAGCCAATAACTGGAATGATGAATGGGAAAAGATTAGCAATCCAGAGAAAGCCCTGGACACTGTTACTTTATGGTGCAAATAAATTAGGCTTTCTATAATTAATGTAGGCAGAAGGAATTGGATTTGAATTTTTTTTTTAATCTTGCTTTTATTATACTGAGCAGGCACATGTGAAAATTTCTTCCACAGCCCCCAGAAAATCTGGTGTCCACTGCTACCTTCTTACTGCACGAGTCCATTCGCTAGCTGACCAGAACCTAGCCAACCCACACAGGCTCTCTCTCACCCAGGCCCCTCTCTCCTCCATGGGAGACACTCACAGTCACTCTCCTTTACCCCAACAAACACTGAAGTGTAGGTTACTCTGGGCGCGGTAAACTCTATGCTGCCCCCACCAGCACAGCGGTCTGTCTCTCTTTTCTGACTCCCAGGGCAGAAGTCCATTCCTGTTCCCCACACCCGGCAGCCTCGGTGGACACATGCCATGCTCTCCAGTAGCGCTGTGAAAGATCTATCTTGCCTTGGGTTCCCCCAGAAGCAGGCACTGGGACAGGATTCAAGGGCAAGTGGTTTATTTAGATTATCTCAGAAAACACTGGCAAGGAGTGGGAAGCCTAGGTCTACTCGGCAGTGATGTGTCGCCCAGATCCCCTCATGTAGGCAGGTGGGATGTATTCCAGCCGTCCTTAGCTCTGGGCCCTCTCTGGAGATCTTTGGCTGAAGACAACTGCCCCTCCTGAGGTCAGGCCTCCTTCTAGGCACAGCACACACCCACTAATGATGCTCTGGACCCAGAAGCAAAGAAGCAGCAGACATGGAAGAATACTAAAAATACCTACCACAATCAGGAGGGGATGTGGGCTTGGAACCCAGAGAGTAGCCACAGAGCAAACATTGCTCGTGTGAATAATAATGCCTGCCAGACTTCTGCTGGGCTATTCTCACTCCTGAATTTATATATTCTATGAGGCTTTTCTATGTCACAAACGAAGAACTGAAATCTAGAGGAGGGAAACTTGCCCTAGTTAGAGGCTTCATCCCAAATCTAATGCAAAGTTCCACACCCTTAGCCAGACTATACTATTTCAGCTCTCCAGAAGTAGCTAATAGCTATCTCCAAAAAGGGTCATTTTTAGTGAAGTGTTTTCACTAAAATGAAACATTCTCCAATACTTTTGGAAGCCAAAGAGCACTACTCACAAGGCTAAGCATCATTCGCTTTTGTGAAAAGTGAAGAACCGTGTTCCCTTTTGCCCCTGCAAATAGCTAGCACTGGGGGGGTGGGGGGGTGGCCGAAGATGGCACGGAGAGGAGAAAATGTAATGTCATAATAAGAACCCAATGGTACATGAAATTACTTTATGTTTTTAAAATTTTCTTTACCACACCGGATCTTAGTTCCTCAACCAGGGATCAAACCCAAGTGCCCTGCATTGGAAGCTCAGAGTCCTAATGACTAGACCTAACCAAATCAGCTTATAGACAGCAAACCAAGACAAAGAGTCTCTTTTTGGCCACAATCTCCAGAATTTGGGAGGTATGTGAGGCACTGCAAAGACTCTGAGAAGAATCCTTTCCTTTATTTCTCCTCAGGCTGAAGAAATTCTCAAATGTTCTCTCATGGTATTGATATAGACAATTGTTAGGGCATTTTTCCAGGACTGAGGTTTCAGGCTCAAAAAAAAAAAAAAAAAAGTGAAGGGAAAAAACTGGGACCACAAACCATAAGAAAAAGTCGGCATGTCAGATGACAGTGAGTTGGTAAGAAGAGAAAGAAAAAAGACACAGGTAGACTCAAAAAAACAAAAGTAAAAGTTTTAAGCGGAAGGAGAGAAAATAAGAAATAAAGGCAGAGTTGTTGTTTGCTTGTTTTAAAGAAAAAGACTATAACTCCAGACTCCACGTGAACTACTATTGATACTCTGAAAGATTCTGTCTCTCTCATCTGCTGGAATTCGATTAGCTAATAGATCACAGTTCACAGCTTATCAGCTACTCTTTATCCATTTAAAATAATCCATGAGAAAATGTTTGCTCAAGGCACCAAACAAATGACATCTCTTAGGCTAATCACCTTACTGGTTGGGACATAGGCTTGGATTACCATGATATTGAATGGTTTGCCTTGGAAATGAACAGAGATCATTCTGTCATTTTTGAGATTGCATCCAAGTACTGCATTTCGGACTCTTGTTGACCATGATGGCTACTCCATTTCTTCTAAGGGATTCCTGCCCACAGTAGTAGATATAACGGTCATCTGAGTTAAATTCACCCATTCCAGTCCATTTTAGTTTGCTGATTCCTAGAATGTCAACATTCACTCTTGCCATCTCCTGTTTGACCACTTCCAATTTGCCTTGATTCATGGACCTAACATTCCAGGATCCTATGCAATATTGCTCTTTACAGCATTGGACCTTGCTTCTATCACCAGTCACATCCACAACTGGGTATTGTTTTTGCTTTGGCTCCATCCCTTCATTCTTTCTGGAGTTATTTCTCCACTGATCTCCAGTAGCATATTGGGCACCTACCAACCTGGGGAGTTCCTCTTTCAGTATCCTATCACTTTGCCTTTTCATACTGTTCATGGAGTTCTCAAGGCAAGAATACTGAAGTGGTTTGCCATTCCCTTCTCCATGGACCACATTCTATCAGACCTCTCCACCATGACCCATCCATCTTAGGTGGCCCCACACGGCATGGCTTTGTTTCACTGAGTTAGACAAGGCTGTGGTCCTGTGATCAGGTTGGCTAGTTTCCTGTGACTATGGTTTCAGTGTGTCTGCCATCTGATGGCCTCTTGCAACACCTACCATCTTACTTGGGTTTCTCTTACCTTGGACGAGGGGTATCTCTTCACTGCTGCTCCAGCAAAGCACAGCTGCTGTTCCTTACCTTGGATGAGGGGTGTCTCCTCATGGCCGCCCCTCCTGACCTTGCTGTGAAAGTGCTGCACTCAATATGCCAGCAAATTTGAAAAACTCAGCAGTGGCCACAGGACTGGAAAAGGTCAGTTTTCATTCCAATCCCAAAGAAAGGCAATGCCAAAGAATGCCCAAACTACCGTACAACTGCACTCATCTCACATACTAGTAAAGTAATGCTCAAAATTCTCCAAGCCAGGCTTCAGCAATACATGAACCGTGAACTTCCAGATGTTCAAGCTGGTTTCAGAAAAGGCAGAAGAACCAGAGAACAAATTGCCAACATTCACTGGTCATCAAAAAAGTAAGAGAGTTCCAGAAAAATGCATATTTCTGCTTTATTGACTATGCCAAAGCCTTTGACTGTGTGGATCACAATAAACTGTGGAAAATTCTGAAAGAGATGGGCCAACCAGACCATCTGACCTGCCTCTTGAGAAACCTATATGCAGGTCAGGAAGCAACAGTTAGAACTGGACATGGAACAACAGACTGGTTCCAATAGGAAAAGAAGTACATCAAGGCTATATATTGTCACCCTGCTTATTTAACTTATACACAGAGTACATCATGAGAAACGCTGGGCTAGATGAAGCACAAGCTGGAATCAAGATTGCCGGGAGAAATATCAATAATCTCAGATATGCAGATGATACCACCCTTATGGCAGAAAGTGAAGAGGAACTAAAAAGCCTCTTGATGAAAGCAAAAGAGGAGAGTGAAAAAATTGGCATAAAGCTCAACATTCAGAAAATTAAGATCACGGCATCTGGTCCCATCACTTCATGGCAAATAGATGGGGAGACAGTGGAAACAGTGTCAGACTTTATTTTGGGGGGCTCCAAAATCACTGCAGATGGTGACTACAGCCATGAAATTAAAAGACGCTTACTCCTTGGAAGGAAAATTATGACCAACCTAGACAGTATATTAAAAAGCAGAGACATTACTTTGCCAAGAAAGGTCCGTCTAGTCAAGATTATGGTTTTTCCAGTGGTCATGTATGGATGTGAGAATTGGACTGTGAAGAAAGCTGAGCGCCGAAGAATTGATGCTTTTGAACTGTGGTGTTGGAGAAGACTCTTGACTGCAAGGAGATCCAACCAGTCCATCCTAAAGGAGATCAGTCTTGGATGTTCATTGGAAGGACTGATGCTGAAGCTGAAACTCCAATACTTTGGCCACCTCATGCGAAGAGTTGACTCATTGGAAAAGACCCTGATGCTGGCAGGGATTGGGGGCAGGAGGAGAAGGGGACGACAGAGGATGAGATGGCTGGATGGCATCACCAACTCGATGAACATGTGTTTGGGTAAACTCCGGGAGTTTGTGATGAACTGGGAGGCCTGGCATGCTGCGATTCATGGGGTCACAAAGAGTCAGACACGACTGAGCAACTGAACTGAGGCTAATCACCTGGGAAGAAGTGAGGAATGCTCCCAACTCCAATACAGAAAAATTGCTAATCTTACAACCCCAGTAATTATGTTGTAAATCACAGAGTGACTCTTTATTTTGGTGATAGGTAAAACCTCACCATTCATCTACAATACATCTAAATCTGGGACATCTGGCTACCCCCACCTTGTATACTAGACAGAGCATAAATCACAGGCCAGGGAGCTATGGACAGTGAAAGGCAAAAAGTTATGAAAATTGATAGCCTTAAAAACAAAACCATGTGACAACTTATATATACATGTACTATTTTTAGACCATCTTCCACCACTTCATCATTTTGAATTTTGGGAAAGGCAAATTTGACACATCTGGCTACTTATAATCAAAACTCATGTTTAAAACAGCACTCAAAAAAAGTGACAAAAACCCCAACTGCTGCCAATAAAAAACATTATTTATCAAAGAATTGCTTTATTATTAAAACTTTTTTAGGAATTTAGTTCTCAGTCAAGATGATTTGTTTCTCTGAATCCTGTGAATACTGGCCTTTGCATAAAAAGATTAGAACGGGACAATGGCAGGGAACAGTAATAGGTAAAATTATCTTTTATTTTAAATTGGCAAGAGAAAAAAAGAAACATTATGAACCTTTTGGGAAAGCAAGTTGCAAGTTGGATATATAGTGTGATGACTTTTAATAAGCTATAAAATATATATGAAGAGAAAGAGAACCTAGTAATGAGATGATGGCCTGGAATTGTATTTGTTAAATCCTAAACAATGACCCCAGAGAAGGCAATGGCACCCCACTCCAGTACTCTTGCCTGGAAAATCCCATGGACAGAGGAGCCTGGTGGGCTACAGTCTATGGGATCGCTACGAGTCGGACACGACTGAACGACTTCACTTTCACTTTTCACTTTCATGAATTGGAGAAGGAAATGGCAACCCAACCCAGTGTTCTTGCCTGGAGAATCCCAGGGACAGGGGAACCTGGTGGGCTGCTGTCTACGGGGTCGCACAGAGTCGGACACGACTGAAGCGACTTAGCAGCAGCAGCAGCAGCAATGACCCAAGGAAAAGAAATGCAAAAAGGCAAAATGGTTGTCTGAGGAGGCCTTACAAATACCTATGAATAGAAGGGGAGCAAAAAGCAAAGGAGAAAAGGAAAGCTATACCCATATGAATGCAGAATTCCAAAGAATAGCAAGGAGAGATAAGAAAGCCTTCCTCAGCAATCAGTGCAAAGAAATAGAGGAAAACAATAGAATGGGAAAGACTACAGGTCTCTTCAAGAAAATCAGAGATACCAAGGGAACATTTCATGCAAAGATGGGCACAATAAAGGACAGAAATGGTATGGACCTAACAGAAGCAGAAGATATCAAGAAGAGGTGGCTAGAATATACAGAAGAACTGTACAAAAAAGATCTTCACAACCCAGATAATCACGATGGTGTGATCACTTGCCGAGAGCCAGACATCCTGGAATGTGAAGTCAATTGGGCCTTAGGGAGCATCACTGCGAACAAAGCTAGTGGAGGTGATGGAATTCCAGTTGAGCTATTCCAAATCCTAAAAGATGATGCTGTGAAAGTGCTGCACTCAATATGCCAGCAAATATGGAAAACTCAGCAGTGGCCACTGGACTGGAAAAGGTCAGTTTTCATTCCAATCCCAAAGAAAGGCAATGCCAAAGAAAGCTCAAACTACCACACAAGTGCACTCATCTCACACGCTAGTAAAGTAATGCTCAAAATTCTCCAAGCCAGGCTTCAACAGTATGTGAACCGTGAACTTCCAGATGTTCAAGCTGGATTTATAAAAGGCAAAGGAACCAGAAATCAAATTGTCAACATCCGTTGGATCATCAAAAAAGCAAGAGAGTTCCAGAAAATCATCTACTTCTGCTTTATTGACTATGCCAAAGGCTTTGACTGTGTGGATCACAACAAAATGTGGAAAATTCTTAAAGAGATGGGAATACCAGACCACCTGACCTGCCTCTTGAGAAATCTGTATGCAGGTCAGGAAGCAACAGCTAGAACTGGACATAGAACAACAGACTGGCTACAAACAGGGAAAGGAGTACATCAAGGCTGTATATTGTCACCCTGCTTATTTAACTTATATACAGAGTACATCATGAGAAATGCTGGGCCGGATAAAGCACAAGCTGGAATCAAGATTGCCAGGAGAAATATCAATAACCTCATATATGCAGATGACACCACCCTTATGGCAGAGAGCAAAGAAGAAGTAAAGAGCCTCTTGATGAAAGTGAAAGAGGAGAGGGAAAAGGTTGGCTTAAAGCTCAGCATTCAGAAAACTAAGATCATAGTATCTGGTCCCATCACTTCATAGCAAATAGATGGGGAAATAGTGGAAATGGTGGCTGACTTTATTTTTGGGGGGGCTCCAAAATCACTGCAGATGGTGACTGCAGCCATGAAATTAAAAGACGCTTGCTCCTTGGAAGAAAAGCTATGACCAACCTAGACAGCATATTAAAAAGCAGAGACATTACTTTGCCAACAAAGGTCCATCTAGTCAAAGCTATGGTTTTTCCAGTAGTCATGTAAGAGTTGGACTATAAAGAAAGCTGAGCACCAAAGAATTGATGCTTTTGAAGTGTGGTGTTGGAGAAGACTCTTGAGAGTCCCTTGGACTGCAAGGAGATCCAACCAGTCCATCCTAAAGCAGATCAGTCCTGGGTGTTCATTGGAAGGACTGGTGCTGAAGCTGAAACTCCAATGCTTTGGCCACCTGATGCAAAGAACTGACTCATTTGAAAACACCCTGCTGCTGGGAAAGATTGAAGGCAGGAGGAGAAGGGGATGACAGAGGATGAGATGGTTGGGTGGCATCACTGACTCAGTGGACATGAGTTTGAGTAAACTCTCGGAGTTGGTTATGGATAGGGAGGCCTGGTGTGCTGCAGTTCATGGGGTCGCAAAGAGGCAGAAACGACTGAGTGACTGAATTGAACTGACTGAAACAATGAACACTCCTAACAAGGATACATCTGTATGTTTGTTTGTTCTTTGTTGTTGTTCTATTTTTTTCTAAATTTTTACACCAAAATACTTTTTTAAAAAAAGAAATCTCCTTCTAAGCTTTACCAGCATATGATCTTTAAGAGTTTTCTCCCCAGCGGTGAAAACAGGACACACACACACACACAGTTGTGTGAAGAAACTTAGGAGATGTACTTAAAGCATCCAATACCATGCTTAGCACAGCAGATGCTGTATGATCAGAAGCTTCTGGTTTCATGAGTTATAATATTTTCATACATCAGAATCCAAAATTAAAATCTACTCAAAATCATATTGTGGATTACTATTTACTTTCATGTATGTATGAAAATCATTACAAATCAAATGAAAATTAGAATCTTCAGGGGGGAAAAAGTGTTTTAGTAAAAACAACCTTGCAAAAAAAAAAAACACCTTGCATTATATAATGGATCCCATTAATAATAATTGGGTGTTGCAACACTCCACTCCTTTGACATTTATTGAATTTTTTTTTTTTTTACCAACAGATCATTATACAGAATAAAATTTTGGAAACTCTCTTCTTCCCATATCATAATCCAATTCAAGTACAATAAAAACCATTAAGAAAAACCAAAGCTCCAACTATTATAGCATTATAACTTAAATGATCGCAAAAGACACAGAGAAAAATTATGCTATGGACCCAGGTCAAAACTGCATCATCATCTTTTCCCACACCTGTATATGTATCAACATCTAAACTCAGCTCACCATGCTTTCCTCCCGTACCAGTGGAAGAATTTTTTTCTTCCCATATCTTACTTCATCTCATATCTTACTTAATCTCTGAGGCTGCAGCCTAACTTTATTGTTTTCTACTTTCCATTTTCCTTCTCTTCCTCAAGAGCTTTTTTAAAACTCTCCTTCACCCCTCTAACCCTCTCAACCTACTTTCCTACGACTCTCCTCTACCACTGCCAGCTTCCTCAAGAGAATTAAATTATTTCTACTTTCTTACACCAATTCACTCACCCCTGTTAAGTCTTCAAACACTCCATCCCCAACACTCCCAGGTCACCCAGCAAAGGCCACTAGGGACATCTACTGTCAAAACCAATGTCCACTCTCCTGATCTTGCTTGAAGTCTGGACGTCTCTTCTGCACTTGACACTATTGGCCACTTTACTCCCCTTGAAACTCTTATTTCTGGACTCCTTTATCACAGCTTTCTTGTTTCATCTCCCTGACTTCGCTTGGTCAGTTTCATTTGCTGACAAAAGTCCTCTGCCTTGGATGGCCCTTATAGATTGACATATCCGAGGGTTCAGTCATCTGGCCAACAATGTGCATGATCCACCAGATTCCCATTGCAATTTTAGTACACACACCCAGCAGCCTGCTCCTACTTTTTTCTGACAGAGGGCTGCCCCAAGGTGACGGAGTCCACTGATCCTCTGCAGTAAGACCTGGAAGTACTTGGGAATTCACATCACTGAAAGCGGTCCCCAGCAGCCGGTGTTTCAGCTCGAGCTTATCAACTTTGGGACTGGAAATACACATCAGCTTTCCTGAATCTCCAGTCTGCCAACTAAATATCTACGGAAAGGAGATCAAACCAGTCAATCCTAAAGGAAATCAACCCTGAATATTCATTGGAAGGATTGATGCTGAAGCTGAAGTTCCAATACTTTGGCCACCTGATGTGAAGAGCTGACTCCTTAGAAAAGACCCTGATGCTGGGAAAGATTGAAGGCAGGAGGATAAGGGGGCAACAGAGGATGATACAGTTGGATAGCATCACCTACTCAATGGACATGAGTTTTAGCAAACTCTGGGAGATAGTGAAAGACAGGGTGTTGCAAAGAGTCGGAATGACTGAGCAACTGATCAACATCAGCTTCTACAAATTGCACAAACCAATTCCTTACAATAAATCTCTTTATATATACACATATAGATAAATGTATAAATATGTAAATATCCATCCTATTGGTTCTGTCTCTCTGGAGAACCCTGACTAATACACAAAACAACCATTTCACCTTTTGTAGGATTTTGCTGTGGCAGATAATTCTTAGATTTGGCTGCCTCCAAAGGATTAAGATCTTAGGTTTAGCCTCAAGACAAATTTCAGGGAGTCACTTGTGGTTTCTCCTACTTTTTTACTCATAAATGTTGATTAAGAAAGTAAGTTGCAACAGTAAAGCTATTTTTCATCCTTTCCTGCTACATTTGACTCAGAACTACCAGGAGGCCAAACTATTGAGAATGCATACAAATCAAATACCACAAAGCCAAGATGAAATAGATGAAGTCACATTAGCCAATCTGAGATAAATATTCAAATGAGTTGGGGACAAGAACAATCAGACCAAGAATGGTGATAAAATTGCATGGTACTTTACACTGATTTCAGCAGAGACACCCCTATTGAGCACGCAAAACATACTTGGACTATTCCCAAAATGAGTTTGGCAGTGGTTTAGTTGCTCAGTCATGTCCAACTCTTTGCAACTCCATGGACTATAGCAGGCCAGGCTCCTTTGTCCATAGGATTTTCCAGGCAAGAATACTGGAGTGGATTGCAATTTCCTTCTCCAGGGATCTTCCTGACCCAGGGATTGAACTCATGGCTCCTGCATCTCCTGCATTGCAGGCAGATTCTTTACCACTGAGCCACCGGAGAAGCCCTAAAATGAGTTTAGACCACTTCTAAATGGAAAGTGGTAGAAGAAATGAAGTCTAGTGTCAAGTCTGCAACTGTTATAAGGTTACCATCCATACACTACAACTGTAGTCCATCCAGCCCTGTGAACAATAATCTGAGCTGGTTTGCAATTTTGGCAAGAACAATGACCCTGAAATAACACACATTTTAAAGCAACTCTGTTTAATTCTACTAATATGAGGCCATGTCTACTTCATTAAACATATTTGAAGAGAAAAGGGGCATTAGGTGTTTCACTGGCTTATGTGATTACTGCAAATCACAACTAGCAACCCTATGTCTAAAAGAATTACACAACTGCATGATCACACAGCAAGCTTGCTGGCTGCCTGTAGCTCCACCAGTTTTGGCTGCACTAGTCAACTTGAATCTGCCTTTAAACGAAAGACACAATGAAAACCAACCAGCACAGCAGACTCCTACGATCACCTACAGAACTGATCTGGAAGACAGCCCTTTCCCCACCACCAATAAAAGCTGTTCTTTTTTTTTTAACTGTACGGCATGGTATCTTAGTTCCCCAACCAGGGATCGAACTCGTGCCCCCTGCAATGGAAGTGTGGAGTCTTCACCACTGGACTGCCAAGGAATCCCCAAAAGCTTATCCTAATCTAAACCTCCATGGCCAAGCACCATTTCTAGCCTCTCATGAGACACTAAGTGGATCCCTCTACTTCTATGGAGGACTAAGTTTTCGACCCTGGCTGATAACCATGGGTGGGAATCCTCTAGATTTTGCATGCCCTCACTCCCTCATTCTATAACAGACACTGAACCAGATCATGGGGTGCAACAGTAAATCAGATACAGAATCTGTCCTCAAGGGGCACCCTGTCTGAGTGTAAAACTAAATAATTACAACCCCATGTTATGAGAGCTACAAGTGAGACATGTACACATGGAGAATTTGGAACTTAGAAACTGTTAAGGGTTTCTCTGGTGGTTCAGGGGTAAAGAATCTACTGCCAATGCAGGAGACACAAAAGATGCGGGTTAGATCCCTGAGTTGGGAAGATCCCCTGGAGAAGGAAATGGTAACCCACTCCAATATTCTTGCCTGGGAAATCCCAAGGACAGAGGAGCCTGGCAGGCTACACTCCATGGGGTTGCAAAGAGTCAGACACAACTGAGTGACTGAGCACACACAAAATGTTAAAACCTCTCACTGAGGAGAGGGAAAAAGACATCTTCATAGGGAAGATTATTGAGTCAAGTTCAAAATTTTAAAGACCTGTTTACTCCTGTTACTTTCCAGCTCCATGTCAGGCACCTTCAATAACCATGCAACTTCTCACCTCAAGGCCCTGAAGACCAGCAAGTTCTCTTACTTCACTTCTATACGGGGTCAGACCTTCCCTGGTAGCTCAGTCAGTAAAGAATCTGCCTGCAGTGCAGGAGACTCAGGTTCAATCCCTGGGTTGGAAAGATTCCCCTGGAGAAGGAAATGGCAACCCATTCCAGTATTCTTGCATGGAAAATCCTATAGACAGAGGAGCCTGGGAGGCTACAGTCCATGGGGTCACAAGAGTTGGACACAACTTAGCAACTAAACCACCATATGGGGGCAAGGTATAGTTTGTAACTGTTTTGTCCCTGGAGGCTAAAACAGCACTCAAGTTCCTGACAACACTATCAAACTCAGCTTCCCAAACCTGCCCTGCTGAACAAACAGCAGTAGACATTCTATTAACTGACTCCCATTTAACATATCACCATGTGAACCAACTCTGCCCATAAAACACAGATGACAACGCGTGCCGAGCAGTACAGTATGTGGGCCAGTCAGCTTCTCCCTGTATGTAAGCCACACATTTCTGCTCCCCTAGTAAGTTAGTTGTATTTTTGTTCCCAAACCTGTTTATGTCCGTCATATTGCAATCTGAGTGGGGGATATGGTAGGCAGAATAATGCTCCAAAGATGCCCTCATCCTAATCCTCAGAATTTGTGAGTATACTACCGTATGTGGCAACAAGGACTTTTGAGATGGGGCGAGGAGATTGAATTACCCAGGTGGAACCAATCTATCATGGAACCCTTATAAGGAGAGAAACATGATGGTCGAAAAGCAGCTGTTAGTTTTGAAGATGGAGGGGAGGTTTGTGAGCCCAGGAAAGAGGACTGTCTCTAGAAGCTGAAAAAGATAAGAAAATAGACTCTCGTCTGAGCCTATAAAAATGAATGCAGCCCTGCTGACACTTTGATGTCAGTCTAGTGAAATGCATGTCAGACTGCTGACCTACAGAACTGTAAAATAATACGTTTGTATTGATTCAAGTGGCTAAATTTGTGGTGATTTGCTACAGCAATGATAGAACAATGATTCTCCCTCTCCCCCACCCCCCCATCCTCAGCCCTGTGGCAGCTGGGGTGGTTTCCAGTGGGTAAGGGGGACTCTGCACAGGAGTTTTCTAAGCTCCCCAGGAAGCCATGGCAAGGATGCCGGAATCCTGCATGGTTAAAACTCACATGGAAAATCAGAAAGCCAGTCTCCAGACTGGCGTTTCTAACAGCTTTGCAGATCAAAGCTTCTGTGCATTTCTAAGGTGGGAAAGTATAGAGCTGAGTAGAAAAATAAATCATACTTTAGACTTGCCATACTGACAGCCTATGAATGTACAAAAAATTTAGGGGAGGCATGTAAGCTGGTGAGAAGAGTACAACCTCTGGGAATAGGCAGGACTGAGTTCCTTGAACAAATCACCTAACAGCAAAATGTGAATAAAAATATCTAATTCACAGAGTTGTAAAGATATCAATGATTCACGTAAATCTTCGGGCACATATGCCTTCACTACATGGGTCACCGTTACTGTGACTGGCAACAGGGGCTTGTTTCTTGACCGTTTTGAGGCCTCAGGTAGAAATGTAACACCCGCCATACTCAGGGTTTCAATTTACATGTGTTGCCTTCTTTGATCTTAACGAAATCCTTAGAAGTAGAGTAAGCTTTATAGAGGTAGAAACTGACACTGATGTTTAGACTGCTACTGAGCAACAAAGAAAAGTGGAGAAGGCAGACAGCCTGGTACTCACCCTGTCTCCCCACCTGACGTCTCCGGAGCCGTCCCTAGTTTCCATATGCAACGTGGTTCTATTTATGGAGCTCCCCAGCAGCCCTTCGGCGCTGTTCCCATTGCGGCAGCGTCTGATGCTCCTTTTCCCACACTTGTGCTGACAGCCTCGCGCCTCCCTAAGCGGCGTCTAGCAGGCTGCCTTTCCCCCAGCCATCCACGGCTCAATGCTCCCACCTGTGTTGTGCTACAAAAGCACCTTGTCCAGACTGGCATGTTGGCTCCTGATGTAGAATTGCACGCTTGCTATCGGTCGACAGCAGCGTTCGAGCTTAGAGATCTTCAGGAGTGTAGGGTCAGCTCCATAGAGAAGCGTGACCATCCCCCCAGTCACTCCGCAGAGCTGCAGAATGGTCTGAGGATATGTCTATGGTTGCCTCAGTTCCCCAAAATGGATCACTGTTCAGGATGCCAGGTGAAATATGGTACAAAAGCAGACATCAATGACTCGAGCAGTGTATTGTATGTGTGTATAAATACATATTCTTAGAGGTCTCAGTTACAAAGCTTTTAGGTGTTTCTTCTGGCTAAACCTGGAATGTTCACCTTCTTAACATTTATGGAGCTCACAAGACACTAATACTAGGTAAGGAGTTAGAATATAGACCAGAAAGTCCACCTGCTCAATCCCTAGGTCCCCCTACTTTCACAACCCACCTTGGGGGAAGGGGAAAGAAGGAAGAATGGAGACTAACATATAGTGAGTCCTGACTGCCTGGCACAATGCTGTGGGTATGTGTCACATGGCCCAGGCAAGTAGACAGGCACCGTTAGCATTACAGATGAAGAGCCTGAGATCACATTACCCAATGTCACATGGTAAATAAGTGACAGAACCGGCATCCAAGCTCAGGTTTGACTCTAAAGCTCATGCTCCCAGAAGCAACTACAGAGTACATCTAGACTAAATGATATTGTTGTGAATAAGCAGCGAGTGATACTTACAAGGCGCAGGCAGGAACCGTTCTAAAATGTTCTATGCAGTTCACCAGACGTGTGAGCCTAAGACCTTTAGTTTTCACACTCGGGCCTCCTCAGTTTTAGGGTTCAGGAAATGATTGTGCAGGCCCACATTATGTGTGTGCATGTGTATGAATGATTTAAGATTTTTCAAGTGTCAGACATACTGTTTTGCTTAGCCAGTCTTTGAAAACCCAAGTTTAATTTTCATTAAATCACCTTTTGAACTAAAATAATAAATAAAAATAAAGATTATATCACAACTTACTAGTCATCAACGACAGCTATATTACTCTGAAAGTGGTTTTCACTAGGGAACGGTTTTGCCCTCTAAAGAACATCGGGCCATGTCTGGAGGTATTTTTGGTTGTCACAACTGGCATGTGGTCGGTACAGGCCAAGGACGCTGCTAAACATCCCGCACCGGACAGCCCCACAACAAAGAACTATTCAGTCCGAAATGTCAATAGTGCCGATGTTGAAACTCTGACTTGTCAGAATCTGTCTCAACATTGACATATCACTGCCCTTACTCATTTCTTTTTTTTTCTACTTTTTAAAGCAAACTGACCAAAAGATTCAGTATCATACCACTACTACTATTACTAGGTACTACTACTACTACGATACTTATCATTTATTGAGCACTTACTATGTGCCAAATACCAACCCTTTAATCCTCAGAACAATCCTACGAGATCGCTATTTTATGGTATTTTTATTTTCATCCCCGTTTTACAGATAAGGAAACATAAACCTAGGTTATATAACTTCCTACTAGTAGAGGATGGAATTAGGATTCAAATTCAGACTAGAGCTTATTTGGGAGCCTGTGTTCTTTATTTTCTTTCATTTTTATTGGAGCACAGCTGACTTACATTGTTGTGTTGGTTTCTGCTGTACAGAAGTGTGTCAGTTATGTACATACATGTATCCACCTTTTTAATTCTTTTCCCATGTAGGGCATTACTGAGTATTGGGCAGAGTTCCCTGTGCTATACAGTAAGTCCTCACTATTTTATATGAAGGAGTGTGTATCTGTCAATCCCAGTCTCCCAAATTATCTTTCCCAACTCTCTCACCCTGGTAACCAAAAGGCTGGTTTCTACATCCGTGACTCTTTCTGTTTTATAAATAAGTGCATTTGTACCCTTTTTTTAGACCCCACATAGCAGTGATATTATATTTGTCTTTCTGTATCTGCCTTACTTCATGGAGCATGACAATCTCAAGGTCCATCCACGTTGTTGCAAATGGCACTCTCGTTCTTTTTTATGGCTAATATTCCTTTGTATGTATGTACCACATCTTCTTTATCCATTCATCTGCTGATGGACACTTAGGTTGCTTCCATATCTTGGCAATGGTATAATTCTGCTATGAACACTGGGGTGCTTGCATTTTCCAGAAACACATGTGTTTCATCTACTTACCCCCATACTCCTGTTACACAAGCTACAGCATAAAGGCAAATATAAACAACTAGAAATGAGACTGGGTATCAGTGCTAGAAATCATAGAGGTGAAGTCAGTAAGTTTGATCCAGTTAAGTTTCAAGATGACGACCTCTCAGATCTGAGGGGTTTGGGGAAAATATAGCACAGGAATGAGAAAACAGTGGTTTTTAATAAAATAAAGGGATTTGGTTGACAAGAAATCTTTTCCTAAAACTTATTTTAACTAGTAAGTGGACTGACCAGTTCTTAGGGCAAACAAGTGCTGCTTTTTAGTTTTTGATAACACTGTATCAGTTGCTTTTCAACCAGCCATGAAAAGTTAAAATTTCCACATCTATATCAGTAATCCAAACTCCAAACAGGAAAAGAAAGCACCTTTTCTACACTCTGGTGGCATCCCCATATTTGCTATGCATTTCTTTATCATTTCCTTTGAAAAAAATTCATTATTTCCTGTATCTTACATATGGGGTAATGAAATCAGAGCATCTGGGTTCTGAACACAGCTCCACAATCGATGACTATGAGTAAATACTATGGGCCTACATCGTCTAATCCACAAAATGTTTTTACATAACATGACTTTGATCTTTCCAGCTCTAACACTATGATAAATTGCTTGTATAAAAATTCAAACATAGTCTAGAACTAAGGCACCTGGTATTAGAAATGAATGAAATGCAAAGAGATGAGGAATTGAGGAGAGAAAAGCTTTACTGAAAATCCTGCTTTTCCTTCTTAAAGAAGTAAGCATTCAACTTTATGGGCTGAGGGAAGTTCTGCAGAGGACAGTCCATGGAGAGACATTAGAAAAATCCAGAGAGAGACAGCTGTCTGCCTCACTGAGAATCAAAACCATTTGATTGTGTATTGCTAGTGACTCCAATCTGGTGAATTTCTATCTAGAAAAGCCCCAAGCCTAATTAAGAGAATGAAATCCCTGTTCAGAGTATTTCACATCTCACTCACAGAACCTGAAAAAAAAGGAACACTTAGGCTCACTTCTGTGTTTACCCAGAACTTGGTTTTTGTTGTTTGTTTATTTGGGGGGGGGGGGTTCTATTTTGGTTTTTTTGCTTTGAGGGGTTTGTTTTTTTGTTTTTGGGGGGTTTGGGGCGAAGCTGCGTGGCATGTGGGATCTTAGTTCCTGACAGGGAGCCAGTGCCCTCTGTGCTCCCTGTTGTGGAAACATGGGAGTCTTAACCACTGGGCCTCCAGGGAAGTCCCAGAGCTCGGTTTTGCCATCATGCTGACCCTCTCGTGTTTCATCTTCTCCAGATGTCTGGTTGCAGTTAACTCAGAACCAGTGTCTCCATCATCGACTTGAATGGCTGTCCACTGTTGAGCCCGTACAGGAGGTGTTTTTCAACTCTCTCCTTAGAAGATTTTTTTTTTTCAATGGAGTTACTCTTTTCTTTGAACAACTCTTCTCCAAAATGTCTCTGCAGGCTTCCAGAGAGTCTTCTTAGTCATAGCCTCTATCCTAAATCACACACTTCAACTTACATCCTACTCAATTACCAAATTATCATCCGTCTCCCAGCTCCTGACTGTGTTTCTTGGTTACAGTATCATTTCAGCCCTTGGACCTCAGCCTTCTCCAGCTCTAAGACCTGGCCTCACCCCAGGACCATGATTTGGTCCACAACTCCCAGTTAAGATGCTTTCTGCTATTCTCAGTAAATACACTCTGTATAATTCAGTTGACCCAGAGGAATACAAGTCCTTATGACCAATGTTTCCCCCACTCCAGATGAACTCACAAGCAGAATCCAGACCACTCTGAGAATCAAGCCAAGTAAGAGGAGTCTTTCAAGGTTCTCCATAAAGTCGTGAACCAGGTGAGAAAATCTGAAGTCTAGTTCAGAAGAAATGACTGAGATAGTAAGGATCAGTCCCCTGCCTGTGTTGCTGGAAGAATACCTAATGAGAACCAGCTCTTGGTTTTGAGGAAAAGGAGAGAATCATGAATATTGTTTTATCTTAAACACTTTCCCAAATCCCCTGGCAGTGATTACTACAAACAAATGCTCCTTCTTGGATGTGAAACACTGATTGCCCTTATGGCAAATGGCCCCTAGCAGAAGACAGGAACTCCCCACTCTAATGTAGCTTAATAAATGGAAAACAAGAGCCCTCCAAAAATTAGGAATACCTGTGTTACCCATAGATATGATTCACAGGAAATACTACCTAGTGAGTATCTGTTGGTACAAAACATAAATAATAAAAGAAACATAAAGCCTTAATTCCAATATAGCTGTCTTTGTCCATTCTCCTATATACTTATGTTCTGAGTAAATATATTTTTATTCAACTAAGAAACATCACTGCAATATTAGATCCAGAAAATTAATTGGAATTTGCTTTGTTCATTTTCTACTTACTGATATTTTGAGAAAGTGTAGTCATTTAAAACTCTCCAAGCATAATTTTGGGGAAATAAAACTATCCACCAAGAGCTCAATTGATTCAAGCCATAATTACCCTGCACGAGGCAGCAACCAAATGGTTTCTCTTTTTACAAAACAAAGATTTTAAGGAAGAAATGTTCACCTTCAAGTCAATTTAAACTGTCCTGTTCCTCCCATAGGAAAGAAGCAGCAGTCACCATCCTCCCACTGTTAGCCCCAAGCTATTCCTCTAAATATCATAATAAGCTGGAATCATCACCAAGGCAGATCCTATCCCTTTTCTGAACATCTGAGTCATCTAAAAACTGGTCCAGGTCAAAGGAGAAGATGTCATCTGCTGGTCATGCTAAAACAGAACTAGAGAAAACATATTGAGAATCTGCTTCTAGGCAAAGCTCTGCCTTTAATTGGATACATGATCTTGGGCAAGTCTATTGGGCCTGTGTGAGTTTCAGTTCAGTTATCTGTCACAGGGGAATATGTGCTCTACAGACCATTCAGGACTGCTATACACCTGAAGTGAGAGAAGTGTATGAAAATGCTTTGGAAACTTTAGAGCTCTGTACAAATACCAGATTACCATCTCTCAGTGGAATCTCATGGTAATGGAGAGACTTACTTCCAAAGATTTCCATAATCTAAATCATACTTACCCCATTTCTAGGTGTGTAATCTGAAATTGTTCCTTGATACTTCATTGATGGGAAATACCCCAATCATTCTTGTAAATAGGTTTATTTCACTATTTTCTTTCACATGGGTTTTCCCTTCAAATAAAAAACTCTGCCTCCTCCTTCTCCTCCAGAACTCCAATTATTCAGATATTTGCCCCTCTGATAGAAATTAACAGCTCTTATAGGCTTTCTCCCCTTTTTTTTTTTATCTTAGTAGTTAGATGAGAGGGAACTACTTTTCTATTCCGATCCTCCAAGTTGCTGCTGCTTTCTTTCATCTGCTCCGCCCTGCTACAAATGTTCTGTATTGCACACTTAGTCTCATTCATTGAATCTTTCAGCTCCAGAATTCACTTAGGTCTTTTTATATTTTCATCTCTTTGGTAAAGAACTTCTGTCCATTAATTTTATTCATTATTCATTGAATGGCCTTTCTGAGTTTTCTTGTAATTTGTTGAATTTCTTCATAACAGTTATTTCAAATCTTCATCATTTAGACCATAATATTCCATGCCTTTGAGTTTTTAGCAATGGAAGAACTACTATTTTCTTTTAGTGATAATGTATTTCCTTGATTTTTCATATTGTTTGCAGTTACTTCTGCTTTTGCCTTTTGTCTCTGAAGTAGCAAACATGTTAGCTCAGCTTTTATACTTTACCTGGTTCTTAATATTCACCAGACTGGCCATTTTAAACCTGCCTTTTGTATTCTAGAAGGTGGTTCTATAGCTCATTTTTGGCTTCTCACTTGCCAACCAGCCATGGTCAGTTTCCTAAGCACACTCCCTACCTACTGGAGTTTGCTCTCACAGAGGTATTCAGGAGCACGTACAAGGATCCAGCAGTGGGTTAGGTGAGGTGTGCGCTTGGCACTGGGGCTTGGGAGTGCCATGCCCGACCCTTTAAGACGAGTTGTCAGCCTGTGGCTTTCATGCATGCAAGCCCTGCTGGCTTTCAAAGCTACATGCTCTCGGGGCCCAGTCTCTCAGCTCCAGCTCTTACAAGTTGGAGTGGCAATTTCAAACCCTGTGTTCCTCAGAGAGAATCAGAGTTGTAAGTTCCCTCCCAACTGTGAGTCACTGTGCCAGGGGTGGGATTCATGAAAAGATAGTGTCAGTCTCTCCTACCCATTTTGATGTGAGTTTTTCCTTCCTCGCCTGATGTGTAGGAGTTGCTCAGCTAGTTTTGGGTTTCTTTCATAGGGAACTATTCTCTACGTAGCTGTAGATGTGGTATGTCCATGGCAGCAGGTGAGTTCAGGACCCTCCTGCATTGCCATCTTGATCCAATCCCCTTTACCATTTTGTTCTTTTCCTTTTGCTCCTTTGATTGGACATTTTCAGTTGATCTATCTTCAAGCTCAATGATTCCTTCCTGCTTTTTCAGGTTTATTGGTAAAGCATACTATTTCTTTTTTCAGTTCAGTCATTAAAGTCTTTAGCCCCAAAATTTCTATCCCGTTCTTTTTTTATGTTCTTTGTTGAATGTCTCCTTTTGTTCTTGTACTGTTTTCCTGATATCCTTAAATTGTGTTCTCGTATAGTTCTCTGAACATTTTTAGAATAATTATTTTGGATTCTTCATTAGGAAATTCCTGAATCTCCCTTTGGGTGGGGGAGCAAACGGTGTTATTTACTGGAGGCTTACAGTAATCTTTTGGTGGAGTCCTATTTTCCTGGTTCTGTGATTCTTGTAGCCTTGTATAGGTGCCTGCACATTTGAAGAAGCAATCACATCTTCCAGATTTTATGAACTAACTTTGGTAAGGGAAGACTTCTACCTGCAGGTAGGGACACACTCTGTCCATGTAATTCTCTAGGCAAAAAGACCGGAGTGGGTAGTCACTCTCTTCTCCAATGAGTCAGACAGTAGAGAATTTGCCTGCAGTGCAAGAGACCTGGGTTCAATACATTGAGAAGATCCCTAGAAAAGTGAATGGCAACCCACTCCAGTATTCTTGCCTGGAGAATTCCATGGACAGAGGTGCCTGGCAGGCTATAGTCCATGGGGTCACAAAGGGTCAGACTCGACTGAGTGACTAACACTCACTTTCTTTCAGGGACATACTGGAGCATGTTGTGACCCCAGGGCCACTGTGCAGAGCACCACGTGCTGGGGGGATGGGATAGCAGCACTGGGCTCAGGGGACTGTGATAAACCTTCTACTTAGGCTCCTGGGATCCGGATCATCAACAGCTGTGTAGGTTGGTGAGCACCATGGCCGTCCAGGAGCTGCAGGGGCTATGGAGGTCTGCTGCGGTGCCTCCTACTCTAGCAGCCGGAGACCAAGGCAGGCAGCAGTGGTGGCTGGAGCTCGTGGTATGCACACCCTCAGCTGCAGGGGCCTGGGTAGTGGCAGGGGCTGGTGGACAGACACACACATGTAGTGGCGGGGGACAGGGCAGACAGAAAAGGCTGGAGCCAGCTACAGGCATGCTGGCAGCTGCAGGTGCCCTGGCTATCATGATGCAGGCCTTGACTGCTGCTTCTCACCACTGCTGCGGCGCAGTGGTAGCCAGCTCCGGGGACCAGGCCAGGGCTCTTCAGGTGCACGGCAGGAAGGGCTAGCAGTGCAGTGACAGGAGCCAAGGCCTTCTGCAGGCCCACAAGTGCACCTGTCTTTTTTCCAGAGGGGTCTAGCAGTCGGTGTGTTCTCCCATGGCTGGACAATGTCCCCTTGGACACACGCACAGCAGTGGAGGCCAGTGATGAGTGTGAGGCCAGGACACAGCAGAAGGGGGCTCTCCCTGAATGCACACGCGGCAGAGGGGTTCAGCTGCAGGAATCTAGGCTGAAGTCTTGAACTTGAGTGGCCTCACAGGCCTGGGACGGCTGCCAATACAGATCCTGGGCCCCAGCGGGGGCCGGGGCTGTGGGGTGTGAATGGAGAAGGTCTCGGGCAGCTGGCATCAGTGAACGTGTGCATACCTGTGGGCCAAAAGCCATGAAATCTGCAGGGGGTCGGAGGCAGCTCTGCTGGCCCTTGGATTCCAGTGGGGAAAGCGGTCAGGTTTGTCTGCAGATGAGGTCACTGGGAGCTATAATTACTCCGGCTGTGTGGTTACCCCTGGCAGCTCCTGCTTCTCTTCGTTCCTGGCCATCTCTGTATGAACTGGCTTTGCCGGCTGGAGTGGGGTGAAACTGGGGTAGGACATTCATGCAGTGTCCTGAAAGTCTGGAGAAACTGGTCACTCACCCCCCAACCTATTCTGAGGCAAGCTAGCCCTAGCTACCTGGGAAGTTCTTTTTGGTGCTGAGCAGTGCCAGCTTGGGGATGGGATGATGTACACAAACAATGAAGCTGTCTTCTTCCCCTTTTTGAACTGTTATTCTCAGGGGTTTTATTCAACTGTGCTGCTAAAGTTTAAGTGGATTCCAGAGCGCTCTCAGAGCTCTTTCTATTTGTATATAGCTGTCAAATTATTGATCTTTGTTGGGAGACAGAGGCTGGGGTCTCCTATGACACTGTTTTGATGACATCATTCCTGAATTGTACTTCTGAATACTGTCCATCAGCTTCACGGTTTTAATTCAGTCTTTTCTATCTTGCTCAGTGCCTGGACTGAGGGATGACATCTCTAAGGACTAAATCAAGGAGCTTCCTAGTCCCAGGTAGAATCTTTCTGATCTTTAAACACAAAGTCCAAAATGACTTTGGTTGAAGTCAGTAATTATCCCTGAAATCACCAACTTCATTTGTCTGTTTTATTCTCAAAACCAAGGTGACAGGAGTGTTCTCTGGGCAGTGAGCCAGCCCTTCCAGTATCATTGCTCTCTCTTCACTAAGCATGGAATATGGGGTTTGAGATGAGAGCCCAGATGACTCCACAATAACTTTCAAGGGCTGGAAGTTCTGATAGTATTATGGGAAAGCTACCCTCTTTTTTCACTGTGGGAAAAAGCTCCAGTCTACCAGATTCTTGGGCAGATAAAGCTGTCAAAAAGGATTCCTGCAATACAAACTATTATATAAACAATAAGGTCCTACTGTATAGCACAGAGCTATATACAATATTTTGTAATAAACTATAATGGGAAAGGATAAATATCTGTAACTGAGTCACTCTGCTGTACACTGAAACTCAACATTATAAGTCAACTATAATCCAATTAAAGAAAAAAAAATCCTGCAGCAGCATATAGGCAAATGTATACCCCCCTTTCTTGATCACTACTTCCCAAAAGAACAGCCTGTCTTTATTTTTAATATTTATTTGGCTGCACAGGTCTTAGTTGCGCCATGCAGGCTCAATAGTTGTGGCCAGCAAGTTCAGTTGCCCAGCGGCATGTGGGATCTTCTCAGACCAGAGATCAAACCAATGTTCCCCATTGAAAGATAGGTTCTTAACCACTGGACCACGGGAAGTCTTAAGAACAGCCTGTATAATTATTTTCCATGGCAACTTCCTCCACACTGAGAGTCACAGTAGTTCGAAGCTGGCTCGAGAAAACCCATAACCTTTATTCCCAAGTTCCTCTCCCGAGCAGCCCAGACAATCCCAAGTCATGCCAGCCTTTTCATCCCTTCCGGGGGTCGGGGGGTAGGGAGGTAAGGATCTTTGCTGACATTAATGAGAACAGTTTATTCAGCTCTTGTGCAATCAGTGTGGGAATACAGATCAAAATATTTTTATAAAGCAATAGAAGAAGCCATGAAAAATACTAATATGTGCTCTCAAAGCCAGTGAAGAAATCTCAATACTTTGAAAAGCTTCCCTGTAGTAATATTGGTCGACATTTCACAAGGAAAGAGGGAAACCACCAAGAAGTAATTTTCTTGGTCAAAGACTAATTTGTCCTTCAGTAGAGCTGAAAGTCTGAGCAGCATTTCATAACAGAGTCCCTCAGGAACGATTTGACACAGAGTAAGCTACAGTCCCTCCCTCATTGATCATTCAACAAGGATTTATTGAACATTTACTACATGCCAGGCTCTCTGGGGGCTCAGTGAGTTTTCAAAGATGAATCAGTCCTGCATCCTTCACCACAGAAATTTGGCCAAACTGGCTGAAAGGAAAACAAAAGCATCAGTAGCATCACCATAATAGTTCCTATTTATCAAGCACTAGGAACTATGATAGGTATTCTCATTTCATCTTCCCCACAACTCTGCCAGAGAGAAATAAATGACAGAAGTGAGATTCAGAGGTCCTGGTAAATTGGGCAGCATATACCCAGCTAGCACACGGCAGAGTTAAGATGAAAAGCAAGGCCACTCTGATCCCAAAGTCTCTAATTTGATGCACACCACAGGACACACTCAGACAAGCACAGGAAGTCCTAAAGAGAAATTACATCCCAGCCCTTTTATTGCTCGTGGGTATCAGACACCATCTTCACCTAGGCTCAGTAGTGTTCCTTTACGCACATTTAACGTAAAACTTTGCTTGGCCCATGACAAAGCCCAGCAGCTCATTTCTGTTTCTCATGCCCACATAAAATCTAGGCAAAGTTACACTGGATTTTGGATTGGACACTTCCAGATGGGACCCTTCCTCTCCGGAGCGGTCTGTCCTGCGGTAGTAAGTCCCACTCTCACCCAGACCGCTACGTGTCCTGTCGGCCCACATCCCTGTGTGTCCTTCCTCTTTGCTGGGGGACACCTTTGCCATATGGTTCCCTCAGGATTGATTCATATCATCCCTTTCCCCGAGAACATGACCTAATCCAAGTGGCCAGAATACTCCATTCCCTGGCCTGAGTGACTGGCTCAGATTATGCAATGGAACCCAACCAAATCAGTCTCCCCAGGACTTTCCTGCTACTGCCAGAGTCTTTGGCCTCCAGGTGTTAAGTTGGAAAAGTATGGGTTAGGCCTCCATTTGCCATCTGGCCCCAAATAAGAGCTGAGAGACAGAGTGAAGGCACCCTGACAACGTCGCTGTGATCTCGACCTTGCACACCCAGACTAGCCACATAGAAGTTGTCTGCGGAGTTCTGTGATTACATATACCTCATCACTAAAAAACTGTGGTTCACTCTCAAAATACACACACATGCATGAGTTTATTATATACTTGCATTGCCGTACCAACATACTAAGTAATTAATACACAAAATATATACATCATAAAAGTTTGATTAAAAGCTAAATATAAATGAAAGTTTTGTTGGCTTAAACAATATTCACAACCTACAAGTTGAAACTTATGTTTTATTTGGTGGAAATTTTTAGGACTTAAGCCCAAAGGGAGCATCTCAAGCTTTGTATAGGTTGCTTTAAACAGCTGTGCATGGCAAGACCTGTAGCCTGTATCTACTGCTTCAAAAGGAAAGAGACCACTTCTGATGCTTTCCCAGTGACTAAAATATAATAGTGAACATTCAGTGTATGTGACAAGCTCTTATATGCTTCAACTGAAAAAATAACTACTATCATCCACAATTTATGTATGTGAAAACCAAGTCTTACAAAGTTCAAATAACTTGCCTGAATTCAGAGTCGGGATTCAAACAGCATGGTGTGACTTCAAAGCTGTGCTGTCTCAGAACTTTCATTTTTTAAAGCACCATTCTCTCCCGTAGACGGCCCTGGCTTCAGTCCCTCCTAGCCAGGATCCAGGATCTAATCCCTGGATCTATGGTGACTATAGCCCCTTTTAACCCCTTCGCTGACATTCTACCTTTCTGAGTCTCTCAGCTGGTCAGCACAGCACCTTTGCATGGTCCTACCCTACATGGACTCCTGGGTCTAGCAACCCTCTACTGCCCCCACCTGGCACCTAAAAGCACACACTCCACCGCTTCAATCTAATTCATTCCTTAAAGACCACTAGTCCAATCACCACGTATATAACTAAATATACACTAATGACACGCACATGCCTGGAAAGATACACCCCCACTTTGGAATAGTGGCTCCCTGGGGATGGAAGGAAGGAAATGCAGTGACAGTGTACAAAGTGAGACTTCAACAGCATATGCAGTGATTTATCAAAGAGGAGGAAAGAAATGTTTAAGACAGGTAGTTAACGAACCACTACAGCTCAGATGTCTCTTGCCTAAAGAACACTTTGTTCAGTCTCTTAGTAGCTTAGAGGGAAAAAAATCAGCAAGTGAAATTCTTAATCTAGAGAGTTTCTAGATAAGCTTCCATCTAAAATCCATTTTCCAAAGTAGCCCATCTTGCCACAAGGCAAATCCGCATTTCCACAACAGTGACTTAGAAAAGGTTAGAGAATCACAGAGGAACAGCTATAAATACTGAACTTACCACCTAGACAAGTCTGGAAAGAAATGCCTTTCTGAACAATCTAATGATTTCAGTTAATGCACCATGACAAGACGTGCCTTGACAGTTTGCTCAATCTGTAGGATTTTTACTCAGAGCTGTAGACAGCAGAAGAAAACTTAAAGTAATTAATGCAAAGTTAATTATCATGCAGGCACTGGGAATTTAATATAGTGCTTATAGAGGATTTAATTCCTGGACCTTTTTTTTATCAACGTCTCCTAAACCATCTGTGCTTCTGCAGTAAGGTTTCTAAGCTAAAATCCTATGAATGTTTCCACTTGCTCCAGGACAATTAAGCAAAACTGCATGTTTTGGTCTATCTGATCCCAGTTCAATTTAAACACCGATTAAATGGGAAATAAATTAATGTGGTACAAGTGTGGATGGAATCATCACAAGCTGGCACTTACCCACAGAAACAAACCATTCACTAATGAGATAACTGGACTCTTTATTTTGGGGAAAATACTTGATGAGATCAAACGGAGTGCACACATTCATGGGCCCCCATAAATGAGTATGTTACAAGAATGATAGGAGGTTAATTTGAAGCAGCTCTTGTAGCACAGGACATGCAAGCTCTAGTTAGAAAAATGAGGAGGCCAGCGAAAGATTAAAACATACTATCTACCTTGCCCACTTGACGATGTTTGTCCGACCAAGGTAAAGTGACTTTCTTTTTCTACTTTGTTTTATTCACTACTGTATTTCCAGTGCTCAGAACTAGGCTTGGTACATAGCAGGTTTACATTAAATATCTGCTGAATGTGTGGATGAATGTTTTACAACCAGTAAACTGTGAAGTCAAGGGGGCCTTAGGAAACATCACTACGAACAAAGATAGTGGAGGTGATGGAATTCCAGGGGAGCTATTCCAAATCCTGAAAGATGACACTGTGAAAGTGCTACACTCAATATGCCAGCAAATTTGGAAAACTCAGCAGTGGCCACAGGACTGGAAAAGGTCAGTTTTCATTCCAATCCCAAAGAAAGGCAATGCCAAAGAATGCTCAAACTACCGCACAACGGCACTCATCTCACACGCTAGTAAAGTAATGCTCAAAATTCTCCAAGCCAGGCTTCAGCAATATGTGAACCGTGAACTTCCAGATGTTCAAGCTGGTTTTAGAAAAGGCAGAGGAACCAGAGATCAAATTGCCAACATCCACTGGATCATCGAAAAAGCAAGAGAGTTCCAGAAAAACATCTATTTCTGCTTTATTGACTACTCCAAAGCCTTTAACTGTGTAGATCACAATAAACTGTGGAAAATTCTTAAAGAGATGGGAATACCAGACCACCTTACCTGCCTCTTGAGAAACCTGTATGCAGATCAGGAAGCAACAGTTAGAACTGGACATGGAACAACAGACTGGTTCCAAATAGGAAAAGGACTACAGTCAAGGCTGTATATTGTCACCCTGCTTATTTAACTTATATGCAGAGTACATCATGAGAAACGCTGGGCTGGAGGAAGCACAAGCTGGAATCAAGATTGCCGGGAGAAATATCAATAACCTCAGATATGCAGATGACACCACCCTTATGGCAGAAAGTGAAGAAGAACTAAAGAGCCTCTTGATGAAAGTGAAAGAGGAGAGTGAAAAAGTTGGCTTAAAGCTGAACATTCAGAAAACTGAGATCATGACATCCAGTCCCATCACTTCATGGCAGATAGATGAGGAAACAGTGGAAACAGTGGCTGACTTTATTTTTCTGGGCTCCAAAATCACTGCAGATGGTGATTGCAGCCATGAAATTAAAAGATGCTTACCCCTTGGAAGGAAAGTTATGACCAACCTAGACAGCATATTAAAAAGCAAAGACATTACTTTGCCAACAAAGGTCTGTCTAGTCAAGGCTATGGCTTTTCCAGTGGTCGTGTATGGATGTGAGAGTTGGACTATAAAGAAAGCTGAGCGTCAAAGAATTGATGCTTTTGAACTGTGGTGTTGGAAAAGACTCTTGAGAGTCCCTTGGACTGCAAGGAGATCCAACCAGTCCATCCTAAAGGAGATCAGTCCTGGGTGTTCATTGGGGGGACAGATGTTGAAGCTGAAATTCCAATACTTTGGCCACCTGATGCAAAGAGCTGACTCATTAGAAAAAACCCTGAGGCTGGGAAAGATTGAGGGCAGGAGGCGAAGGGGACGACAGAGCATGAGATGGTTGGATGGCATCATCGACTCGATGGACATGGGTTTGGGTGGACTCCAGGAGTTGGTGATGGACAGGGAGGCCTGGCGTGCTGCGGTTCATGGGGTTGCAAAGAGTCGGACACGACTGAGCGACTGAACTGAAACCCTAGTTGGGCAGCAGCAATTCATCGCATTTCTGTAATTTCTCTTAATACTCCTCCTTAAAATCTGATTACTCAGAAAGACCTCTTAGGCTGAACTTCTTATGACTGCAAAGATGAGATTTGTCTACGGCAGTTGTCCCAACCTTTTTGGCACCAGGAACCAGTTTCATGGAAGACAGTTTTTCCACAGCTTGGGGAGGGAGGAATGGTTTTAGGATAGTTCAAGCACATTACATTTATTGTGCACTTCATTTCTACTATTATTACATCAGCTCCACCGGAGATCATCAAGCATTAGATGCTGGAGGTCAGGGACACTGGTCTAGGGGAACAACAATTGTAATATATTTTTGCAAAGGGTCTGGCACTAAAATAAAATAATTTGTGGGCATTATCATCTTCCATTTAACCAATATTTAACAGGTATCTATTACATGCTTGGGTGTATATAAAAAGATGATAGAGACCCTGCCTTTTAAGAAGCTTTAGTAAGATTATTGCTATTACTACTACATGAGATAAATAGCCCAAAAAATTCATAACAACACATAGCACTCAGGGTAGAGTGAATAAAGAAAATATTTCCAAGAGCAGTCGTTATGAAAGGCTTTATGTAAGAGCAGATATTTGAGATGGATCTTGAAGCACAGGTAGGATCTGACAAGTGGAGACAGATACTGGGCTACAATAAGCTCAAGGTAATGTGACTTTTAATCAAAGATTGGAGACAATTAATTCTCTGATGAATAAAGCATGCACATTTAAACTAATAAGAATCCCAGGTGGGCACCTGAGAAACTGTCTGCAGACACCACAACAGACTTCCACAAACTAGAATAATGCCACTGGCCCTGGGTTTCCCTGCAGATAAAATCTGGAGGTTCTTTAGAGGTATTTCATGGCTAATCTTTTAAAGCCCATGGTAGCTTAAAAAGAAGTAGCTACTATATTTGAACCAAAAAAGACAGTTAAGTATACCCCAGCTTTTCTGGTCAGGCTGGACTGGATCTGCCAAAGTAGAGTTCTTAGCAGTTGAAGCAGCTATAGTGCACTTCTGTCTTTCTGGGACATGTGCTAAGTTAAGGGATCAAATTGTCCTCTGGCTTCCTCAGAATAGAACCCGTGAATGTCTAAGTACATGCTATTCAAAGTATGAAACAGATGACTTTCTGGGGTGGATATAGCTCATTACTAAGCAGGCAAGTCCATGCACTCATGTTATAAGAGTCAACGATGTCCATCACAGAAATGGAGACACATGCTATGCAACGTATGAAACAGATGACTTTCTGGGGTGGATATAGCTCATTACTAAGCAGGCAAGTCCATGCACTCATGTTATAGGAGTAAACGATGTCCATCACAGAAATGGAGGCACCACATTATACGATTTTGAAAACCCCTACTTTTTTACTGAAGTAGAGTTACAATCTTATATTGGTTTCAGGTATACAACACAGTGATTCAATGTTTTTATAGATTATACTCCATTTAGAGTTATTACAAAATAATGGCTATATCTCCCTGTATTATGCAATAGATCCTTCTTGCTCATTAATTTTACACACAGTTGTTTGTAGTTCTTAAACCCTAACCCCTATCTTGCCTCTCCCCACTGGTAACCACTAGTACGTTCTATATAACTGAGTCTGTTTCTGAAACCCCCAACTGTCACTTAACAATGTCTCATACGCATCTTTCTATGAAATGAGAAATATTCATTTCTGTGGCATCTTTTTTAATGGCTTCAGAATTGTCTACTACATGATGCACTTAAATAATTTAACAGCATTTAGCCAGTCCTTAACTTATTTAACCAGTCTTTGTTTTCAGTGTTGTGCTAAAATATGATGATCTTTGTACATACATATTCCAGCACAAGATTATTTCTTCGACTGTATTTCCTAAGACTTGTGGGTCAAAATTGGGGGGGGGGGGGCGTGATTTTTTAACGTCCTTACACCCCCTTGCATTAGTTTCCATTTGAGACTAGTGTCAGCCTTTATACCTGGGACATTCTCTCCCACACTGCACCATGAGTTGGGAGGTTTATTTCTATATTCTCTATATCCTATCATATCCACATATTGTCCACATTAGTGCCTGGCACATAGTAGCAGCTCAATGTCCACTGAATGGATGAATGGATACATGAAAGAACAGTAGCTAAAATTTCAAACTGCTTGCAAAATGTTCCTTTGAAACATCTAAAAGGAGCACATTTAAGGTTGATTGAAGTAATAAATAGGCTGTAAGTGTATTTTGACTTCAGAGAAGGAAGGGTATTAAGATGGAAGGGTATTAAAAGTTCAAGACCTGAACATTTCAGTTTCAAGTTTGCAGTTGGAATAAAGAGATTTTGGTGAGGGATATGATGAATTATTTATTAAGTCTCCCTAGCTCTGTTGCTTCTTTAGAAGATAATACCTATTCACAGCCTCATGATTTTACAGCTTCCTTACTGGGAAGAAAATAATACTGAAAGTTGTCTTTGATTATTTTTGTAAATCAAGACTAAGAAATCTGGGACTTCACTAGTAGTTCTGTGGGTAAGACTCTGCACTCCCCAATGCAGGGGGCCTGGGCTTGATCTCTGGTCAGAGAAATAGATCCTGCATGCTGCAACTAAGAGCTCACATGCTGTAAAAAGATCCTGCATGCCATGACGAAAGACTGAAGATTCCGCATGCTGCAACTAAGACCCGACAAAGCCAAATAAATACTAAAAATTTTTTTTAAAAATTTGGAAGATGCCACTTTGACTAAATGTTCATGTCTCGCGATGGAAACATTCCAAAATGAGTTTGAATAGTTCATCTGCATTAACACTTTGTACCTATTTATATCTAATTAGTGGACCTTAAACCCAAAAGTGATTGGGAAGCTATGCCTTGGAAGAAACACAAAGGAAAAGTAAAGAACATGGTGAGGGCCTCATTTAGGATTCAGAAAGTCCTAGCCAGGCCATTCATAATGGTGATAATTAAAGAAGATAAAATATGTAGATCCTGGCAAATGGACATGCCATCCTCACTGCTTAATTCCAAGGTCACATCTTTCCAGACAGAATATTAATCAAACTCTCATTTTAAAAAATGATTATCTCAGGGCCCCAATATGTTTTAAAACTCAAGAAATATCCAGTTAACTATCATAGTGAAGTCATTAGGTACTTGGAAAATTACATAATTGCTGCTGACACTATATACACATCATGCTAAAAGTATTTCCTTCTGATTTTTGGCTTAGTTTATCCAATTCCTTCACATGAAAGAATGGACTGTTTGAGATCTTGCTTTTTCTTAATGTAGGCAGGTAGTACAATAGTCATCCCTCGGTATCAATGGGAGATCGGTTCCAAGATTACGGATACCAAAATGAGCAGATGCTCAAAGCCCCACGGTCAGCCGTCTATATTTGCAGATTCTGCATCCATGGAGTCAACCAATCATGGGCTGTAAACACAGTACTCAATACAAAGTTGTTTGAGTCCACAGATGTGGACCCCATAGATACAGAGAGCCAACTCTTTTGGGAAAAATGTCTAGGTACCACAAAAAATGTTTAGGTATTCAAACCTGTGTTTCATCAAGTTTTGTTGTCTTTCCATTTTGTCTCAAAATATTTTTATTACCCTATGATTTCTTATTTGACCCATTGGTTGTTCTGGAGCATGCAGTATAATTTTATTTGTGGGGTTGTTTCCCCTAGTTTTCTTCTTGGAGCTGATTCCTAGTTTCATATCATTGAGGATGGAAAGGAAGCTCGATATGTTTTTAATATTTTTTCCTCCAGTAGTTACGCTGTAACTGCCCGTACAGTTACACTAATTTTTGAAGTAAATTAAAAAAAAAAAAAAAAACCTTCATTTCATTCAACTTGCTGTCTGAATTACATTCACTGTGGGACAGATGATAACCTGTCAATCCTAGAAGAACTAGTAAGAAAAAGTGTCCATTCTAGAGTCACAAGTTAAACTACTCCATGAAATCTATCCTATTCTCCAGGACACTTTCTTTCACTGCTAGATTTTTTTCTGTAATGAATAAACATGTATACTGGGCACTTCATAGCTTCCTTCATAGCTCAGTTGGTAAAAGAATATGCCGTCAATGCAGGAGACCCGGGTTCGATTCCTGGGTTGGGAAGATCCCCTGGAGAAGGAAATGGCAACCCACTTGGATTCTTGCCTGGAGAATCCCATGGACAGAGGAGCCTGGTGGGCTACAGTCCATGGGGTCGCAAGTGTCAGACACAACTTAGTGACTAAAGAGAGAGATACTGGGCACCAATATGCTAGATGTGGTTTAGAATTTCAGCTAGTGATTGTCAGAGCTTGAATTTGAGTTCTGCTACTTGTAAGTGACATATATATGGATGAAGCTATTGAGTTTCATATTCTCATGTTCCTCATCTGCAAAGTGAAGACTAACTTAAAGGGTTATGAACATTATGAGAGAATATATGCAATATACCTGGCTATAATAATTCCTGTATGACTGAGTTCTCACAACTCTGGAACAAGGTGGTACTACCTCTAGGCAAACATGTGATCAACGGAACTGAGGTTAAGACCTGGATACTTTCTCCTTTGAGATATTATCCCCTACATACAGTGGAATATACAGTGGAAATAAATGTAATGTATCTTCTGGAAATGGGGAAACCGTGTCTCTAAAAAATCAAAAAGCTACTAGCACTGATGTTTTGGCAGCACAAAGAATCTGGAAACATGATAAGAAATGCAGTAGACAGCAATGTAGTTTAACACTGTATGAGTCTGCTTATCACTTACTTTTAAATGACAAGTCCTTTTAATCAGGTAGACTGCCTTTAACTACTTGCTCAGTCTATACAGCATTCTCTGATATCAGAAGAGCTATATACTATCATTAAATGTACAATGGAAAACAGTGTGGGGTAACTCACTGACTAGAATGGCATACTTTTCATTGCTGTTCTTCTTAAGACTCCACAGCTTGGTGTCGAAACAAACATATACACATACACACACACACTGGAATATAGCAAACAAATCAAGTATTTAAAGCTGGCATTCTGAAGCAAAGAGTCAGACAGGACGGAGCAACTGAACAACAGCAAATTCTGAAAACAAAGAGTTCCTCAAAATGCTAAGGGATCAGTCTCCTAGGGAGACTAACCAAGGGATCAGTTGGTTAGTTAACATTAAAGTAACAAATTCACCCCAATTGATTGTCCTTATTTCGTTAGGCTCTGTGGTTCCTGAAATAAGGCACTACTTCTATCAGCAAGGGCTTCCCTGGTGGCTCAGAGGTTAAAGCGTCTCCCTCCAATGCGTAAGACCCAGGTTTGATCCCTGGGTCGGGAAGATCCCCTGGAGAAGGAAATAGTAACCCACTCCAGTATTCTTGCCTGGAGAATCCCATGGATGGAGGAGCCTGGTGGGCTACAGTCCACGGGGTCGCAAAGAGTCGGACACGACTGAGCGACTTCACTTTCACTTTTTCTACCAGCAAAGCAAGTTCCACACAAAATTTCTTTAAGAAACCTGCCAAAACCATGGCTTATGATCAGATCTTCCTGGGATTTCTTGACATGTGAATGCTCTAGCCAGACCCAGAAATGGAGGTGGTGTAAAACCACTAGAAGAAGCAGCAAAGTCAGTTTTGCAACACAAGGCAAGCACTGTTGTTCAGCAAATCTTCTCAACAGTGGATACAATTAATGTCAAAATCACAATGTGTCTCTCTGCTATTAATTTATTCTTTATATCTTCCAAGTTACTAGCTATCTTAAAAATAAACTGGAGTAAACCTAGCAAATGGCAACATTTAGTCACATTTACTAAGCATCTTCAATACAACAGGTACCTAACATGTGCCTGGTATAAAAAACAGTCCCTGCACTCTTAAGGGATTATGATAGAAATGGGTTGCCCAGACTTGCTGGAGAAAAATGGAGATGTCTATCGATCAAGATTTTTGGTTACAAATGCTGGCAAAAGGAATTTATTGGCAGGATCAAACAGAAGTCACAGAATCAGTAAGAGCCTAGAGAATCAGTTCAGGTAACTGGTGGTACCTGATGGAAGGTCATGTAGTAGAAACATCACCTCCAACCTGTGCGTAACAGCTTGAATTAAGATACAAAACCTAGGGAGAGTGTTGAAGCAGGACAGCTTAAGTTAGAGGTTCACCCCAGAGCAACAGAAACTAGAGATTGCTATTAACACACTCAGAATGTAAAATAAGAAAAAAGTCATTCCTCCTTTAAAAAGAAATTCCAACAACAATAATTCAAATCAACATGAGGCTGAGGGTTTCCTTGGTGGCTTAGTGGTAAAGAATTCGCCAGCCTGCCAATGCAGGAGACATGGGTTTGATCCCCAATCTGGGAAGATCCTACATGTCACGGGCTAACTGAGCCCATGTCCCCAGCTATCGAGCCTGTGCTTTAGAGCCTGTAAGCTGCAACTACTGAAGCCCGAACACCCTGGAGCCCGTGCTCTGCAACAAGAGAAGGCATCGCAACGAGAAGCCCACACACGACAACCAGACAGGAGTCCCCGCTCAGCACAACTACAGAAAAGCCTGCACAGCAACAAAGACCCAGCAAAGCCAAAAATAAGTAAATAAATAAAATTACACACACACACACACACACACAAAAAGCCATGAGGCTAATATACTCAGTATAAACACATACAGGGTAAAAGCTGTGGATTAGCTTTTCCACTTTGCTTTATATATCAATAGACGCCTTGGAAAATTCTTCCTATAGCCTTTAAAATTGATTTTTTATATATTTTCCCCTATTTTTTCAACACTCTTATTTTAGCAGGCTGCTAAGTTAATTTTTACAAAGTGTAGTCTTCATTCAATATTAAAATTTACATTGAGTGACTGAAGTCTGATTTTTTTTTCCAGATCTCCACTTAAAATGTAAGCTAAAAAAAAAAAAATGTAAGCTAAAGGACAGAGGAAAAAATAATTTCTCTTATATCATTAAATATAAAATTTAATTCAGCTCTTAGAATTATGGGTGATTATATTTTTAAACTAATGCTGATAAACCAGAAATGTATTTCTTCCTCCCAATCTTCACAGCAGAGGATGTTCGGGCAATGAGATGCTCTTAATAAATGAAACTGCCAGCTGACACAAAGGCTAAAATTAACGTTCTAAATCATGTCCCTTTGTGGACCAAGTACCCTGCACTCAACTGAGCACAGCTATCCCCAAACCCTAAGACCCCCCACCTTCTTCCCAAGTCAAAGCCCTTTGCTGTTACTGAGCTTTGCGTAGTCACACACCCAATCCTAATACTAACATTTTAACAGTAGCTTACCATGGCGGTGGCCTTGAAATGACTATTTTAGATATATTAACTAATTAGAGGAAAGGAAAGTTAGTGGCACAGTCATGTCTGACTCTTTGCGACCCCATGGACTATAGTCTGCCAGCTCCTCTGTCCATGGAATTCTCCAGGCAAGAGTACTGGAGTGGGTTGCCATTCCCCTCTTCAGGGGATATTCCCGACCCAGGGATCAAACTGGGTCTCCTGCATTACAGGCAGATTCTTTACCAACTGAGCTACTAGGGAAGCCCCATATTAACTAATTAGGTCTTCATAAAAATCCTGAGGGATTATCATCTCCATTTTTTTTTTCTAGATGAAAAAACCAAAGCACAGTCAAGTCAGTTTACAGCCATTATCTGGACTTGTGAAGATGGGATCTGAGAGGTTCTGAATAAATCTCTTCTATATAAATGCAGGGCAATGCTGGAGAAAGACTGGTAAGGACACAGATCCCGCCTCCTTCATCCTCTGTTACATGCTATGAAAGGGCAAGTTACCTAAACCTAAGATTTTGCCACTTATAGAACGAGAATAGCTGTCTGCTTCACAAGATATGGGCTAGTCCTTCTCAAACTTTTTTTCTATAAACATCTTCCTAGGGTTTCTATTTTTAAGAAATGATTTTTTTTTTCCACGTGAGAATTTCTTTCTGCATCTTACAAGGTTTTTTAAGAGATTTAAAAAAAAATTCTATGACTTACAGATGATACTGCTTTTAGTATTTTCTGTGTAGTGAGTGCCTGGACAATCTATGTTTTTGTGTTATGCTAACTGCCCAGCAGAGGTCTCAACCAGACAAGCTAAAACAATAGTAACCTAAAAGCCCTGTATCATGCAACTCTCAAGTAAACTTTAAAGGGACAATTCATCCTTAGTGGTCCAACTATGCTTAGAAAAGCAAAGGATGAATAAAATCACTGCATTTGCATCCAAATACTTTATGACATCTAGTGTCTCATAATAATATGAAATTCTGACAGCTAAGAGAACTGCCTGAATGTTAAACCTGAGATACAATGTCAGCTTTTTGTTTCAGATCAGTTTCCCCAAATTAATGATCTCAAAGCAATAGCCAAGCTGCTATCTAACTAGCAGTAGGAAATCTGTTTCTTAACAGTATGTGATTTTAAAACAAGTTTATATTAAAACAAACACAAATGTAGTATGGGATGAAAATTTCAATTTTACAAATGGTTTTACACACATATTCCCCTATTACATCAATAATTTTGTTTACAAATAAGTTTCACTTTATCAACAAGAACAAAGCTGGATTCAGGTCTTCTAACACCTGATTCAGTGATCAGTCCATTTTTCTACTATCTAATATTGAAATAAAAGTTTAGCCATTACTGTATAATTATGTAACCTTAAAGATATGTAATTTATTCTAAATTTTGTCCTAAAAAACTAAGCTACTTAATATTCTTAACATACTCATAAACAATGTAAGTATACATTTCTCTTTAAACAGATCTACTTCAGCAGTATATGTGAACAAAGTCATTTTCTCCCAAGCAACTGACACTTCATACCTCTTGTCTGATGCTGTGCTGTGCTCAGTTGTGTCCAACTCTCTGCAACCCCACAGACTGCAGCTCCCCAGGCTCCTCTGTCCATGGGATATTCCCCGCAAGAGTACTGGAGTAGGTTGCCATTTCCTTCTCCAGGGGATCTTCCCAACCCAGGGATCGAACCCACATCTCCTGCATTGGCAGGTGGATTATTTATCACTGAGCCATCTGGGAATATCTATCTTTTGTTTAGTACTTTTAAATAAATATGTAAGCAGTTACTTTAGAAACAATTTTATGTGCAAATAATTTATAATGTGCTACTCATACATCCCATTTTCCAAAAACAATTAGGAATTTTTAAAAAGAAAACCACACCAAAAATTTTAATAGGCACTGGAGTCATGGAAAAATAATGTTTATTCTACTAGGAATGTCAACTTATCATTGAGTATTCTCCAAAGTGGAAATTACACAGTGCCATTTCAGGAACAGACTGCTCAACTCACCCTCAACATCCACAAGTGACTATCACAATAGTTAAACCACATCAAAACAGTCCAACATAATTAAGCTTCAATATATTGGACCATTATGTTCTTCTAAGATGCTAATAAACCAAAACCAGAAGTATTAACATCAAAAGAAAAGAAATTACCTGAGGCTAATTATCATACAGATTGTTAGTTCCTTGCTGTATCCCATCCAGAACATTAATAAAGGAAATATTTTACTGCAAAGAAAATTTTATTTTATATATATTACTAGTCATGAATTTGTCATTATTACATAAATGCTGTCCAATGCCATTAACCAAATGGCATGACCATTTTATGTCCACAATTCACTTCTGTATTTACAAACATAGTTTTCATGACTTATAAAAGTGTGCCTCTCAGTGAAGGTTTAACATTAAGATGCAACCTAGCATCCATAATAATATTTGCTGTTCTGCAGATATCAATGTAGGACAGAAGTATTTACTCCCCTTTCATCTGAGTGACCTTATGTGGGGAAAAAAAAAAAGATCAACAATTTACAAGTTCTAAGTCTCCAAAGAAGATTTCCAGATGCACTTAAATAATTGCTTACAGACAGTAAGAGTTTTAAGAAACATCCTCCATGTCCACATCCTCTTGTAATTTCTGTACCATTTTGTCTTCCAGCTGCTTTCCTTTGCCTTAAAAAAAGAAATTAAACTCTTATTGATTTGGTGTGACCTTGTGGAAGTCATATCCACACTTTATAAAGAATCTTGGCTATTTTAAAATAACATTAAATATTCCTAAATAATTTAAGAATATAACTAAACTCACACAGGTCTTATGACTTACCACACATTTGCTCACCTCACCTTCATGACAACCTACATCTTAAAAATGAGAAAACTGAGGTACACAGACAAATGAATCAGTGACCCGGTCACTTGGCTAGTAAGTCCAGTAAGACGAAGGGGTGGGATGTGAAGCCTGGCCATCTGGAGCCAGGATCTCTGCTCTCAACACTGCACTTTTTACCTCAAAAAGGGATACTTAAAATCTTAGATAATAACGGTTCCTTTCTATTGTTTTGGGGGTGTCAGCACATATAATCTATATGTAAAACAACGCTCCAGGATTCTTTTTTTTTTTTAATTTGGTACAAAAAGGCCCTAGCTGGGATTTTTGCATAAATCTACCCAATATGCTGTTACAGAATTTGACTTTACTAAGGTTTAGGCACAGCTAAATCCCACCAAAATCTCTCTCCTTCTGATAGATTGTACTTGGTGCCAGCTGAGGAAAAATACTGGTTTCCTAGCACCTCACAAAAGAAATTATGCACACAAATGACTGCCCAAGTGAGTGCCTACCTGTAAGTTACAGAAGCACAAGCAAGGCTTTAGTACAAAACTGCAGTTCTCAAACTGAGGTATCAGAATCACCTGGAGAGCTACTGAAGCACAGAGGTCCGGATCCAGGGGGTTTGAACCTCTGTGCTTAGTAAGTCCCCCAAGTAATTCCCACACCAAATGAAGTTTGGGAACTATTAATATGAAACATTGTCCTTTTAATCAAAACAGGTTCGAGGCAAAATCATCTACTGAATTATGACTCAAATAATTTTGATTAACTTGGAAAGTGTTTTTACTGAAGTTAGGATTTTATGACGGGAGAAAAGAAACACCATACGCAATAAACTGAATGGAACTCAGAAATGCACTGAATCAATATTTTTTATAAATTACCAAGTCATATCCTAAATGAGAGAGAATATTTACATGAAAAAAAAATTTATCCTCAAAACACTGGCTGGTACCCAATTACGTGGACCACAAAAGCTTTTCGTTTCTCTACTGAAGACAGAGAACTCCTGTATAATGCACTACTTACCTGCAAGAGGGGCCCGGATAAGATGGATGTTTTGCTTGACCTCTTTAACGTCCTGAACTTTCTGTAGTTCTTTATTTTTCTTCAACCTAGGATAAAATACATCAAGGCCAAAAGCTCAGTTACTAAAAACTCTTTAAAAGACATTAATTCATAATTTGTAAAAATTCTATTTAGTTAACCACAAAGATGAGAAATGGGAATACAATCTGTTTCTTATTCCTTGTTAGCTTAATGATTCCTACACTCCCAATTTGTTCATTCACTGTTATTCCTAGTGCCTAGTCAGGAATAAATTGAGGGTTGGATATGTATTTGCTCAGTGAATGAAGGAATGTAACTGAAAGAATTAACAAGGCTTAGAGATCACAGACACAGAATACAAATCTCTAATCATTAAAGTATCTGTTCTCTATTTGAGGAGAAAGATGTAATCTCTGTGTTATCTACTTTTTAAAATCATTCAGTAATTACAAGAGCATGAAACACATAAGACATTCAACAACAACAAAAAAAAGTCAACAGACTAGTTCTCAAGCATTCGGGCCCCTTTTTTTTAATAATTAAAAAGGTTTAAAGCCAAAAAACTCTTGACACATGCTTTTCTATGACAGACATTTGTGATGACTAGATCAAAAGTGATGTCTCTTCTAAAGAAATAGCCAGTTTCAAGCTGGGGTGGGGAAAGTGCAAGATGGTACTAGAAAATCTTAAGCCATAAAATAAGAAAACAACCAAAGAATGGTGAGGAATGGTCAACATGACACAGAGCCTGTCTGAAGAACTCTCACTGGCCAACTTAGGGTACTTAGAACACCAAAATAAACAATGATAAAGAACTGCAACACACTGAAAACAGTAAGAATTGGTGTACACACCTACATAGGATGTGAATAAATGAAAAAAATAATAAATGTGGAACTGAGGAAAAAGAAAAATGCTCTTTCTTGGATAAGAAAGCCAACTAATAAACAGGAAAGGATGAAATTAGAAAAATCACCACTTGGCAATAATAACAACAGTAACAGATTCAGGCAGAACACTAATGGATGCTAAAACCAGTAGATACCACTTCAAGGGTAACAGGTCCTTTGCTGAGTGTGTCTCCCCCAAGATGCATTGATTACAAAGAGGGGAATAAAACAGTAAAGTAGTTTCCTCCATTTCCAGGGGAGAAAACTAGCAGACACTACTTTAACCAAGTGATAAAAGTTAACATCACCAGTAAGAGGCAACATGTCCCTGGAAGACACATTTCTGTACTAGTTTGGCCAAAGGTGCCTACCCTGAATCTAATCATGAAGAAAACAGCAAACACAAAATGAGAAACATCCTGTAAAATAACTGACCTGTACTCTTCAAAAATGTCAATGTCATTTAAGACAAAGGTGAGAAACTGTCTGGATTAAAGCAGCTTGAGGAGACAAGACTGCTAAGTGCAATGCATGATACATGACTTTCTGCTGTGATGAAGGGCGTCATCAGAACGACCGGTACGATCAAGTAAGGTCTACAGATTCAATAACAGTATTTCATCAGTGATAATTTTCTGATTTGATAACTATACTGTGGTTATATAAAAGCATGTTCCTATGTTATATACCTGATACTAAAATAATGTTGTGTGTCAATTATACCTCAATCTTAAAAACCACACAGAAAAAGAACATACTAATTTTATGATATATACACTGAAGTATACTTAAGAGGAAAAGGCATCATGTCTTCAATTTACTACACACAGAGTTAAACACAAAGTAAATCTGGCAAAATGCTAACAGAATATACACAGTTCTTTATACTACCTTGATAGTTTCTGAAAGTCTGAAGGTAGGTGGAAATAAAGATACTTTAAAACATTCATACCTGTTCATTATAAATTTAGCTTGTCGCTTCTGTTTGATCTCTTCAACTCTCTTCATTGCATCAACTATTAAAAAAAATTGATTAAAGTTAACAAATTTATGTACATTCAAGCCAGATGATTATAATCAACAAGAGCTTTAACAATCACCTTTTATTCTGATTTAGAAATGGACTAAACCAAACAAAACACTCGCTGCAAAAACAATTCCCACTGAACCAGCTGACAAAGGTACGTACTCTTGGTTAACGTCACTTTTGACTCTTTCCCAAGTATCATTTCTTTAATCTTTATTTTGCAAAAGCCTTTACTACTAATAAATTTTCCTCGTACTTGAAACCAGTCCAACATTTTTCAAATTTTATTCTACAGAGAACTTGGATTAATGACATTAACCCCAGTCTTAGTTTGTCATCTCTATAAATAAAGAGTCCTTTCCTGGTCACAAAAGCTACTTTTTCTTCAAGTACCTGAACTATGATCTCATTATGAATCACATTATATACCTGAGATATGACCACATTACGAATATTGGTAGAATGAACCTGTCAATTTGCCACATTCTTAACCACTAAAATCCAACAACTGTTTTGGAAAATTTATACAAGACCCTTGGTTAAAAGGAAGTTGAGTCCACCTATACTCTAGAATCTGTATCAGTACTATACAATGTAAGATAAATCACATATGTAATTTACATTTTTCAGTAGCCACATTTTTTTTAAAAAGTAAACTGGAACAGCTCAAAATTAAATTCAAGGTACATTTTGTTTAACCCAACATATTCAAATTACTGTCATTTCAACATGTAATTAATATAAAAAATTTACTGAGATGTAATTATCATGCTTACATGCTGTACTTTTGAACTTTACAGAACCACTAAGTTTCATGAGGTATACAATACTTATATCCCTAACAATACTTATATCCCTAAACCAAATTATCTACACTGGCAAAGTGTGTTAAGTTTTTTGTATATTTTAACTATGTCACACCTCCACAAAGTATTCTACATCTCTATTTTTTCGTTCAGATATTTGACTGCTTTTAGATCTCTGTGCAGGCACTTCAAATAACAGCAAATTTAATAATTATGCTACTTTAATAAAGGATACATCAATCAATTCTGAAAAGATTTGGGATAGCTTACAATAAAAAACACAAATACAGCAGAGCCACTGAAATAAGGATAAAACTATAAAAACTAACCAATTAAAAGAATAAATTTAATATTTAAACAATCAACTGATATTAAAGCTATGGTAATATCCCAAACCAGTGTCTCCTGAAAACTCCTCATATTCCTTTGTGACTTACTGGTTTTATTCCACAGTTCTCGCTGGTATTTGACAGGTTCATTTCTACGTTTTTCAAATTCAAATGAATTATCCTGTAAAAAGAGGAAAAATATGGTTTTAAGAGAGATAGAAAATAAGCATTTCTTAAAACTTTTTCTCCTTTTCACAGAAGTTCTAAGTATTTCAAGCTACTGTTGTTTAGTCGCTCAGTCACGTCCGACTCTTTACAACCCCATGGACTACAGCAGGCTTCCCTGTCCTTCACCAGCTCCAGGAGTTTGCTCAAACTCATGTCCATTGAGTCGGTGATGCCATCCAACCATCTCATCCTCTGTCGTTCCCTTCTCCTCCTGCCTTCAATCTTTCCCAGCATCAGGGTCTTTTCCAATGAGTCGGTGCTTCGCATCAGGTGGCCAAAGTATTGGAGCTTCAGCTTATCATCAATCCTTCCAATGAATATTCAGGGTTAATTTCCTTTAGGATTGGCTGGTTTGATCTCTTTGCAGTCCAAGGGACTCTCAAGAGTCTTCTCCAACACCACAATTAAAAAGCATCAATTCTTAAGCGCTCAGCCTTCTTTATGATCCAACTCTCACATCCATACAGGACTACTAGAAAAACCACAGCCTTTTGACTATACAGACCTTTGTCAGCAAAGCAATGTCTCTGCTTCTGAATATGCTGTCTAGGTTTGTCATGGCTATGGAAACATACTAAGATTTTCCCCAAGATGATCTCAAAGAATGTAAGTTTTCAAATTTTTTCTCCATTAAACACAACATACAAGACACCCCTAATGAAAAAATTTCTCTACATATTAGTGATTCTCAAAGGGATGGGAGGGGAGATGGGCCTATAACCATCATGAGGATTATAAATAAACTCAAAAGGCTTCCTTAATTTCCTGTTCCTAGCTGAGACTAACAGCCAGAAAACGTATATTAGACTGAACCATTTGAAACTGCCTTTTCTCATAGATCAAAAAGTCAAATATTGAGAATTTCATATGGTTCAGCTAAAATACCTAGCATGTTCATATATTTCAATACCTATAAACCTTTGTGTTACAGCACAGAGTTGAAACTACACATCCCCAAATAGTGTGGTGCTACTCTGCCTGATGTTAAGCTTCACCCTGAAATTCTTTAGGTCCCCTCCAAATGTAGTCAGTATTTTGACAATTAACAACTTTACTTATCTCAAAACATGCAAAATAATTTTTGGAAAAAACCCAGATATTTCTTGTTTTTCAAATCTATCAGACTCAGACTCAGTTAATGTGACCATTAACTCTGCACTTAGCTATTTCATTTATATACACAAGACGCTGTTCAGATCACAGTAACCTCAGCCATGACAAGGTAAAACTGGTCACCAGCAAATGAACATGACCTAGCATTCTTCCTTCACTCATACAGTTGCCACCTGTATTTGAGATGCTACAGTTCTATTCATCCATACTGAAAATTATTTTTTTGACAACAATCATGATCTGGCCTTACAAGTTGTCAAAAAATATTCTTTACACTCACTGAAAAATCTCAGGTGTTAAGAAAGCCAGAAAAGGACTTCATAGCAACTACTTAAGACACTGCCTTTACGGAGTAGAAAGGTGGGAAAAAGTCATGGGTTTGGTGGAAGAGAAAGTACAGCAGGGAGAAGACAGCTGAAAGATGTCCCGCCTTCAAAAACAGCCTGTGCAACAGTTTCTCCTCCTTCCTTTTCAAGGATAGAGTGCGGACAAGCTTCGGAGGGGCCTCATACCAACTCAGTAAGAGCAATACTTGTGGGGGCTCGCCTCATGAAACTCTCCCTCACCCCAATTCCTCATTATTCCTCCTTACGCCAGTATCATTAACTAAGTGCTCTGCTCTCAGACACAAGAAAAAAAAAAAATCGAAAAACTGATAAACAAGCTTATTACAAACCTCATCCAAGCCCTCACTGCTATTCAAACATTCTTTTATCTCTTAACTGCCTTTCAAAATCCTTAAGTAACAATTTCCAACTTCAATCCATTTAAATAATTCTCCCCTTTGTTACAAGAGCTAAAAATACTTTTTGGAGAATAAGAAAAATTATTTCTACAAACTAGATTAGGAATTTTTTTTTTTTCCTTTTCAGAATTCTACAGATTTGTAGTTTTGGGGATCATGAGAGAATGAGATTGCCAAAGCCAAATACAAGTCAGTCGGTCATGAATCACGCTACAGGAAGCCTTACTAGAGCTAACTGAATCATCTTCCCCATCCAAAAGCTAAAATTCTGAAAACTATAACAACTATAGTGATAGCTAACTGTACTCACCACCGTGAGCTCTTTACCAGCTGCTTTCCGGAATGCTTTAGTCCATCTGACCTTGCGAGGATTGCGCTTCTTTTTGAAGTTTTTATGGCACTTGGATTTACAGAATCTGAACACCTATTTAAAAAAGTGTTAAAACAGTGAAAAGACAATATTAAAAACTTTTATGCCATAGGACATTACCCCACCAGACAAAATATACTATAAAGTCTGAGAAATAACAATGGTTCTCACTCACAGCTGCTTCTACTTACAGCACCATTTAGAAACATGAGACATTTCACACAAAATGCTAATTGAACTATTTTTTGACTATCAAACATCATTACAACTAAAGATTGAGGGTCCCCAAAATATGGTTAAAAACTAGCATTTTTATAGAATAACAGTAAAACCTTTACTATGATCTTGAATGAAGGGAACAATTTTAAGTAAAGTCATTTATCTAAATCCATTTGCAATTCAGAATAATTTTCAAAATTCACTTTGTATATATCTCAATGAGGGGGGAGGGGTAAAGTTTCAAACAACCATTCTGAAATGTCCTTTGGTTCTTTTCACTGTTGCACAAAATAATTTCCCAAAAAAAACAACTAAAACTGGCTATAAATTTGTTTTTCTAAAGAATTTATTCAGAGATCTACTAGGAAGATTCTTCACTACTTTAATTCTACACTTTCATCTCCAAAGATATGATCCTTTAATAGTGTTTACAATTTAATGATGATTCAAGGTGCTCCTAAAGTGACTTACTGGGATTTATACATCTAAAATGCATCATTTTGCTACTCTGTCTTAGAAAAAGTTACAACTTGTATTACTAGAGGAAATCTGAGAGAAAAAGTATTATAATTGAATCTGTGCACCTTGGCAAAGAAACTTAAATTGAATTATCATGCTTAGATGTGACCCATTCAAAAAAAGGCCAAACTAAGGTACAGACATTTCAAGCTAAGAGACTCAGCAGTAAGGAATTTGCCTGCCAAAGCAGGAGACAGGTTTGATGCCTGGGTCAAGATAATCCCCTAGAGAAGGAAATAGCAACCTATTCCAATATTCTTGCCTGGGAAATTCCATGGACAGGGCAGCCTGGTAGATCCATGCAGTTGCAAAGAGTCGGACACAACTTAGCGACTAAAACAATAAAGCCTCTGTGTGAGTGTGTGTGTGCACATAAATCACAAATCAAAATACTTTTCATTTTATGTACGTTGTTCTATGAGGACCTTCAAACAGGTCACTAATCACATTAGGACAGAGATTTCTTAGAAATGGTCAATACTAGAGAATTCCCTGGTGGCCCAGTGGTTAGAACTTGGCATTTCAGTGGGATGGCCCTGTGATGGATCCATGGTCCAAGAACTAAGATCCCACAAGCAGTATGGCAAGGTCAAAAAGAAAAGAAAAGGAAGAAACAAATGGTCAATATTAGATCAATTTAATCGAGGGCCAGACTTCCTGGAGAGCCCTCTACATTCCTGAATTAATTTCAAACAGCTAGAAAATATGTGAACTACAGTAGTTTTCTGGAATAATTCACTATAAAATCATTATTGGTAAAACTTCTTTTGCATATCTCCAGCCCAAAGTACTACTACCTTTTTAAGTAAAAGCCGTCCTTGTTTAATATTTACTAGACAACTCCTACACAAGTCCTCATTGAGAAGTTTGAACTGTTCTAGGTCTTCTCAGTTCCAAAGAAAGCCAATGGGAAGATACAGGGAAGCCTACCTAAACTCTGTATCTAACAGACTCACTTGAAAAAGCATGAAGTAGTATCTGAAGAGACTGGAGTCACTGAGATGGGATGGGGATTCCCACATAAAGAGCAGCTACCATGTGCTGGATGTTGCAGTAGGTGCAAGAAGTACAAGAATAATTAAAACACAATGCTCTACCCTGAGAAGCTTAGTCCAGTAATGTGGTCAAGTCTCACTTTGCAAACAAGAGAAATAAAGATCAGACTAGGATATAAATAATGGGATATGGCTATACACAATAATCAAGTATAAAGTAACATGTAAATATACATTAAGGAGTGATTAAATCTCTACTGGGGTAGGTGGTGGATAATTCTGTGTGAGACAAGCTTCATAGGCTCAAATTTCCCTTTTAATCTAGTCCTTGAGCACCATCCTCAGTCTTCAACATGCAAACACATGATCCCTCTGAGCTTCACAGTTCAATACTTTTTTATGCCACTAATTTCAACAAAGATTTATTAAGCACACCTTAAAAGTATACATGTTTCTGTTTGCAAACTATGAAAATATGGAGCAGTAATATTTTACCCTGGTGGCTCAGACCGAAAAGAATGTGCCTGCAAAGCAGGAAATCCGGGTTCAATCCCTGGGTTGGGCATATCCCTTGGAGAAGGGAATAGCTATCCACTCCAGTATTCGCTCCTGGAAAATCACATGCACAGAGTAGCCTGGTGGGCTATACCGTCCATGGAATCACAAACAGCCAGACACGACTAAGCAAATAACATTTTCACTTTTTCCAGTATTTTAATTAGTAACACACTAATTCTGGTTTCCTTGGTGGCTCAGCAGTAAAGAATCCTCCTGCAATGCAGGAGATGCACGTTCAACCCTCAGTCAGGAAGGACCCCTGTAGAAGGAAATGGCAACCTACTGCAGCATTATCGTCAGGGAAATCCCATGGACAGAGGAGCCTGATGGGCTACAGTCCATAGAGTCAGGAAAGAGTCGGACACAACTTAGTGACTAAATAACAACAACACTCTAATTCTACTCTTAAGAAGCTACTTGAGAGGCATAAGAGGGGAGATGTCTATGAAAGACGGTCTCAAAAGCTACAAGCATAAATGGAGAAAAAATAGGAGGCTACAAAAGTGCCAAGTGCCTAATCTGGGACCAGGAAGGCAGGAAAAAAGCTAAGACACCACTATCCTTTGCAAGGGCAGCATGGATAGGACCTATAGCTAGATACAAAGAGCGAAAAGAGTCAAAGGTAACTCTCAGGTTCCAGCAGAACTATCTAAGTGTTAGTCGCTCAGTCATCCCCGACTCTTTGCAACCCCATGGACTGCAGCCCACCAGGCTCCTCTATCCATGAGATTTTCCAGGCAAGGATACTGGAGTGGGTTGCCATTTCTTTCTCCAGGGGATCTTCCGAACCCAGGGATCGAACCCGGATCTCCTGCACTGCAGGCAGACTCTACCGACTGAGCTACAAGGGAAAACGACTATTACTTCTGAGAGCAAAAAGAGCTGAAGTAGTAAGAACTCTCTTTCAGGAGGCTCACTGTTAGGTACAGACAGGACTTATACAGAATACACATATAAGGTGAGGAAGTACAAACCGTAATTCCTGAGCATGTCAAAATCACCTCATTAAATATAGATTCATAGAGCCTCTTCCCCTCCCCTTAGATATTCCAATTCAACAGATCTGGTGGGAATCAGGAATCAGTTTTTCCCACAAGTGTCCAGTGATTCTGAAGTAAATATAAGAGAGCTCAAATTCTGAGAAACAATATTTTGAACAGAGGAATGAGATTCATTCCTGTATGAAAGGCAAATTCATGTATTATTCCTAAAGCCTTTCACAATGAGGCCTTATAATGACCATGCCCAACTTAAGACGGTTCAACTTTACAATGGTGCAAAAGTGATACACATTCAGTGGAAATCATACTTCAAATTTTGATCTTTCCCAGGCTAGCCATGCAGTAAAATTCTCTCTGATGCTGGGCATCTGGCAGCAAACCAAAGCTCCCAGTCCACAAAGTGAACAACTTAATAGTTACAATCGTTCTGTTTTTCAATTCAAGTAGAGGATATCATAAATTACATGAGATATTCAACACTTCATTATAAAACAGGCTTTGTGTTAGATGATTCTGCCCAACTGTAAGCTAAATGTGTTCTGAGCATGTTTAAAGAAGGCTAGGCTATATACAATATTCAGTAGGTTAGGCTTTTCCATCTTCGACTTACAATGGGTTTGCCCAGAAGCAACTCCATCGAAAGTCCAGCAAGATCTGTGTCGTTCTATCTTCTGTTTTCAGACGTACCTTTTAAATATAGATTTCTACTTGTATTTATAGCCCTACCCCAAGCCTCTATCACCATCTGCAATCCATCACTTCCTTAAACAGAGAAGTAACTGCTCCATTCTGTGCCTTTGCTCAAATTGTTCATTTCCCTTTCGCCTAAAATGCTTTCTCCTCTTCCTCTTAAACAAAATGCAAGATCCAGGATAAAAGCACCTCCTTCCTGCGTCTTTTCTTCTCCAAATCACGTCCTTCTCCAAATCACCTCCAATCACTTCATAAAACGTAACTCTGCTATTAAGTCATACCCAACATTTCTATCAACCTCTACACAATACGACTGACCGCCAAGTCTTATACATCTGTATAGAGGTGGACCTCAGCAAAGATGCTTGACCCGGCACGCGTTCAACAAGGTTTACTGAATTGAAGAATGTGGCCCACATACAACAGTGGGCCAACAGACTCCCAGCTTCCCCGTGGGCTCTGGCTGGAATCGCTCCTCAACCTCATTACTGCCGGCCTCTCCCAACAGCGGCCTAGTGACCAGCTCTGCTCGGACCGCCTAACGGAGAAACTCCGCAAACGGCAGGTGGCGGTCCGAGCCCGTAGTAAAGCCAGCCTCACGCACCGAAATCCCAGGCCAAACCTCACGCCAAAGTGGTAGGCGCACAGTAACCCCGCGCCGAGCGGGCACGGCTTCAGTCCGGTGGGAGCGCAACTAAAACCGCCCCACTCCCCGCCTCCTCACCTTGCAATCGTTACGAACGAACATCATGCCGTGGCCTGGGTAGATAGGGCCCGAACAGAAATAACACTTTTCAATCCGCATGTTGAATGCGCGTGGAGACTCGCCGGCCGAACACCCAGCTGAAGAGGAAGTGACGTAGCCCCGCCACAGGAAGTGATTCTCTTCCCAGTTCTCCAGAAAGAGCATCCGGAAAAGGCGGTGCTCTTCAGTGCTTCTGGAAAGCGAGCCGAACGTGATCGCGCCTCCCCGCGGCCGCGCCGGGAAAAGCACTGAAGTTTGGGGCAGGCGCAGAAACGGAGTCGGGCTGGCAGCTGTCAGCCTGGGCAAGTGCAAGGTTCTGCGCCTTCTGAATTGGCTGTTAGAGCATCTAGTTTTTCCACCTACCGTATCATATTAAGTCAGCATTTACTCATATCTTATATATCCTGTCTCTAGTTTGTGCTGTTCCCAGGCGGCTCTCCACATTTGGCTCGTCTCTAGGAACTCATTTCTCCACGGCTCGAGCACCACCGGATTCTGGTCCCTAGAGGACTTGCCTGGTGTCCACGGCGAGAACCTGCTGCCCTGCACGGCAACCGAAGCTGCTGAGTCTCAGGCTCGCAGGACTTAACCAGCGGTGTTTTAAAAATTTGTAGTGGTGGCTTTCTCCACCTTTACTCCCTCTCCGCCTTTTGATTAATATACATATATTTAATTACTAGACATTAAAAAAAAAACCCACCATTTGTACAGGAAATTGATGCTTTTGAACTGTGGTGTTGGAGAAGACTCTTGAGAGTCCCTTGGACTGCAAGGAGTTCCAACCAGTCCATCCTAAAGGAGATCAGTCCTGCGTGTTCACTGGAAGGACTGATGTTGAAGCTGAAACTCCAATACTTTGGCCACCTGATGCAAAGAACTGACTCATTGGAAAAGACCCTGATGCTGGAAAAGATTGAAGGCAGGAGGAGAAGGGGACGACAGAAGATGAGATGGTTAGATGGCATCACCGACTCAGTGGACATGGGTTTGGGTGGATTCCGGGAGTTGGTGATGGACAGAGAGGCCTGGTGTGCTGTGGTTCATGGGGTCACAAAGAGTCTGACATGAGTGAGCGACCGAACTGAACTGAACTGGAGCCCTGATACTCCCTCTCTCTCGCTCTCTTAACCTCTTTTGTACCTTATCTCTCTCTGCTGAATCCTGTGTAATTTCCTCCAGTCTATCTTCTGGTTTACCCATTCTCTTTTCAGACTTGCCATTTAACCTCTAACCATTACATTTTGAATGCCAGTGGCTACATTTTCCATACATGGAAGTCTTTTTCTCAATTCAAACCAGTCACGTATTTTTAATAAAGTCTTCTTTTCTCAAACATTTCAATTCCTTTTATGTTTGTAATTATTTTATGATCTCCATCTGGTAAGCATATTATTTGAAGTTCTTAAGTGCCATATTGCTGGACTTTGGTTCACTGGCCCTTGCTCATGTTTGGGGCTGAAGCTGGTGGGGAAGGAATGGGTGTTCATTTTAAATAGTAAACTCATCCTTAGTAGGTGTTTTCTGTAAAAATTCTGTAAATTCTGGGTGGAAATGTTCCCTCTGAAGAGATTCTGTTTGCTTCTCCAATGTAATCTAGAGGTATTGCCAGTCACAAATTATTTTATGTTAGATTATGTTCATTTTTTGCCTTAAACATTTCCGGGTGGGGGGGGGGGGGAACAGGAGAGGAGTAATGTAAACTTGAATCTTAAACCTGTGTAAAAGCACACTTATGGTTATAAATTCACAAGGGAGATTAAGACATAGACCAGACCCTGGCTTTGAGTGAGTTTGGGGTTAGGAGGCCCTCCATTCCAGTGTTCTACCTCCAAGGAATCCAGAGTTTTCTCTCATGATGGCATGTAGCCATTAAAGCTGAGCACCTTGATTCCTGATCCTGCAAAATCCAAACCAAAAGCAAACCACATCCAGTATCAGTTTGTTACAAGATCCCACTGTTGTTGCTGATGTTGTTGTTGTCTGTTTCGTGGAGAAAGAGGGATGGTCTCTAGGTATTATCCTTACTTTCTTAAAAGATCAATAGTTCATTTAAAAAATACTTTCATTATATTTTATCCAGCATTATCAAGTGTTTTATATTAGAAGAGTTTTCTAGTTCTAAACTCATTCGTCTTGCCAAAAATAGAAGACCTGGAAATAGTATATAGAGTTTTCCGGGTTATAAGAAGCCAAGCAAACATTCTTTATTGTGCAAAAATAAACAAATGGGGACTAATCAAACATATAAGCTTTTGCATGGCAAAGGAAATCATAAAACAAAAAGACAACCTATAAAATGGGAGAAAATACTAGTAAACAATGTGACTAACATGGGATTAATTTTCAAAATATACAGAGAGCTCCTACAACTCAATATCAAAAAAAAAAAACAATCAAAAAAATGGACAGAAGATCAGAATAGACATTTCTCTAAAGAAGACAGGCATATGAAAAGATGCTCAACATCACTAATCATTAGAGAAATGCAAATCAGAACTACAATGACATATCACCTCACACCAGTCAGAATAGCTATCATCTAAAAGCCTACAAATAATAAATGCTGGGGAGGGGGTGGAGAAAAAAGAATCTTTCAACACGGTTTTTGGGAAAGTAAATCCGTGCAGCCACTATGGAAAACAGTATGGAGATTTCCTTTAAAAACCAAAAATAGAGTTATCATATGATCCAGCAATCCCACTCCTGGGCATATATGGAAAAGACAAAAACTAATTTGAAAAGATACTTGCACTCCACTGCTCCTAGCAGCACTATTTACGACAGTCAAGACATGGAAACAGCCTGTCCCCATTGACAGATATATGAATAAAGAAGATGTGATTATATATATATATAATGGAATGGAATATTACTTGGCCATAAAATATTAATTTTATGGCCATAATAATATTACACACAATGGAATATTACTTGGCCATAAAAAGAATGAAATAATGCCATTTGCAGCAACACGGATGGACCTAGATATTATCATACTAAAGAAATTAAGTCAGGCAGAGAAGATAAATACTATATGATACGTCTTAAATATGGAATCTAAGAAACAGTACAAATGAATTTATTTATAAATCAGAAACAGACTCACAGACATAGGAAACAAACTTATGGTTTACCAAAGGGGAAAGGAGGAAGGAGGACTATACTAGGAGTATGGGGTTAACAAATCCACACACTACTGTATATAAAGCAAACAACAAGGCCCAGTATATAGCACAGGGAACCATATTCAATAGCTCGCAATAACCTTTAGTGGAAGAGAATCTGAAAAGGAATATACACATATATGTTATATATTCATATATACATATATAATGTATATATAATGTTAGCAAAGAATTACTTTGCCAAAACAGATTGTAAATCAACTACAGTTCAATTTTTAAAAACTCCTAATTGGGAATTTCCTGTTCTGTCCAGTGGTTAGGGCTCCACACTTCTACTGTGGGGGGCAAGGGTTTGATCCCTGGTCAGGGAACTAAGATCCTGCATGCCACTTGGAACGGCCAAAAAATAAAAAAACCCAAAAGTCCATATTGAACATTTCTTCAACGGATCATTAGCTATCTTGACACCAACTTCAAAAGATCAGAGTATATTTCTCAGGGTTCCTAATTTCTCATAATAAACCAATATGGACTTATTTTATGAGAACCTTTCTAAACATTTTGAAGTCTTGGACTCTTACTTTGAAAACTCTTTCATTTGACTCTGCTGCATCTTAAGTCCTTTATTCAGTCCAATAGCCATTTGAGTACCTACCGTGTCCCAGGCCTTTTCCGGTAGCAGCAACACAGTTTTGAAGAAAACTTCCCACATCCCTGTCCTCATGGAGCTTTTATCTTAGTGGATAGAGACAAACATTCAAATATATTGAGTGATGATAAGTGACATGTACAAGAACAGAGCAGAATAACAAGGCAGCAGGGGACAATCTGATAGGGGCCATGAGAGGGAGTGACTGCTATTTTATAGAAGGTGATCAGCAAAGTCCTTTTGGACAACATGACATTTGAATTGTCCTACAGGGTGGGAGAGGGAGCCATGTAGATATACGGAAGACAAGCATTCGAGGCAGAGGGAACAGCAGATATTCCAGGATCACACTTGACTGCTCCAGGGAGGCCAGTATGCTCACAGAGCAGTGAGTGAGGGGGACAGGGTGGTAGGAAATAAGGTCGGAGAGCCCATCTCCCCGTATTCCCTCCTCATCCCGTTAAGTACTACACCCTCCCCAGTGCTTCTTGCATCCCATCTCTCAGCCCCAGTCTGAGTTCAAGCCTTTACCATCCTTGCTTTGTTCACCTGACAACAGCAGGCGCAACACTTCACGCACTGCAGGTGCTCCATCAGGGTTTGATGATGACATGTGTGAGTTACCTTCTCCAGAACATGTTATCTTGACCGGTCCCTCATCAAGTACCCAATGGAATTTGTGTCTTTGAATGTGCTTTCTTTTAGCATTACATCCTCTGGGCTGAAACTTTCTTGTAAAGGGAAATGAAGTTATGATCACACACGGATGACAGATTAAACCACTTTTTTTATTATAAGCTTATCTGGCACAAAATTCACTGAAGATACACTTCACTTTTACACAAGCCTGTAAACAGAAAAATACATTGACACACAAGAAAGTTTATGTTGGTGCTTCAAAGTAAATTTAAACAAATGATTTCCAAAGAGTATACAGGTTGTTGATGTCAATAACTGAAAATGGCTCTTGTGTGTGCACTGTATCATGCATATATTTCATTGTGTATTAAGGCCAATAGAATCTGTACGAATTGCTCGTTTGGTTCCTGATAGGCTGACACAATACAGATATTGTTTTCTTTTTCACTATACAAGTAAATCATATAAAACGTCCCCTGGTACATAGCTATAAAATTATTTCCTCCACTTAAGTCTTACAGCAATTTTACAAGGCACTGATTATGATGAGGACCCTGTCTTTGAAATATGTGGATCTTTTATCACTAGGATACACAATCAAATGCATAGGACTCAGTGACTTCTTGGTATTTTAAAAAGTCTAAATTTTCAGGATAGAAATATGTAAGATCTTAGAAAGCACAACTAAGTTTCTTAAGCAGGTGGTGGAAGGGCAGTGGCAAAAAAAAAAAAACCAGGACAGATGGTCCATAAAAAGCCGTTTGAAAATTATCATATACAAGTAGTTATTTTTCATCATAGTTGTATTTTTCTAATTACAGTTATGCCATCACAAAATACATTTATTTTTATTCTTTATTTAAATTATAATGAGTGGTATTTCTTCCTAAATAGCCATTAAGTTCTTTGGAAATTTTAATCTACTTAAACTACTTTAATAAATAAGAATTTTCCCCTTTGATTTTTATAAACAACTGCCATGAAGCATATTTTGAAACACACCTTTAATTTGGTAAAAAAGACACTTTGGCAGTGTGGAAGAGTACGTGACCTTGGCAAGATCCAGCAAGTACAGTAAATACCCATGATCTCAGTGAAAACTACAGGCTATAGAATATTTTGTTTTTCTATTTTGAAACAGAATACGAATGTAATTGCTTAAATACCAACATCCATCTTCCACCAAACAGTATAAACAGACATGTTATGTAATTATAAACTAATTCCTTCAATTCCACCCATATAAAAACAAAACAAGTTTCAAAGATCAACAAGATAGATCCTGATGGTGAAAAAAAAATGATGAGTCATTCATAAGCTAATTGAAACTGCAGCCTGAGGATGCCAGACCAACATTATAAATATGAGAAAAAGAAGCTAAATATTTGCTTATCACAAATAACTTCAACATAAGCACCAGCTCTGTTCAGATAGGGCCAGCACATAGGCCAAGTATAAATGCACAGATCACTGTGAACTAAAGGCATAAAAATCTAATTCCCTGACCCTTCAATCAACCTTTCAGAGCAAAGGGAATCGAGCGGGGAGCCAGAAGTCCCCACTTCAGTCGCTTACAGAACACTAGACCATCCCAGTCCTTACTCTCAAGACCCTTCCCACCAAAAATAGCCACAGTGAGCATGAAATTGATCAATCCAGTTTATCCAGGGCCAATCATTTGTCCTATATTCATTTTAAAGAGAATGCTTACATAAATTATACTCAAGACATTGAACCATCATTTGTGTATATTCTTATTTAACATTTAAATTGTTTAGATGACATTTTAGAAAGTCCCCTGTGGTACAAGAAGGGTCTTAAATCTGCGTTAAAGACTGCGTAAAAGACCTTCTAAGATCTCAAAGGTGAGACTCTGGGCCTATCTATGGTAAAGCAGGGATGGTATCTTCAGTCATTCTACATAATAAATGCGCTGTTCTGTGGCTACAAAATCCTGAATCCTTGAATGATCTACTGCCATGAGGCTAATGTCTTATAAGGCACTTTTGGCTATGTGAGATATTTTGCCTAACTCTCAGGCTGAATCTTAAAGAATATTTACAAAGCTGCAGCAAAGTAATTTTAAAACAGGATGCTTTACTGATAGGTTTAATTGGGATGGTGAGAAGCAGTTTGTACGCAAGGCCTGTTTGTCTCTCTCTGAGTCATGTATCACCATAGGGAAGGTCACAGACATGGGCCCCTTGAATGGCTGTTCAGCTCACTAGCCCCTTCAACAGCCACATGACCCCTTCTCCTTTTCTTCATTCAGCTGATCTGCAGAGGTGTGACCGTTGGAACGCACCACGCCTTCAGGAATCCAGGACTTGTCCACACACCGTTCCATTCGCTTCATTATCAGGTCCAGGAGCGTCTCAATTGCTTGGTTTATGTTTGTCCCATTGGCAGCACTAGTTTCAAAGTAGGGGACTCTGAAAGACAGCAACAACTTGGGTTACAGCGTGTGGAGGGAAAGGTCAGTGACCTTTGCCCTTGAAAATTCAACTGAGAAAATCAGAAGAATATAAATATATAAGACAAGAAAGGCATTTCACCATATTAAAAAGTAAAATAATAACTGACACTGCATTCCTAACAGAGATGTAAAACTTCTGGGAGTTTTAATCCCCATTTCACAAATGATGAAACTATAGCTCAGAAAGATGAAGTAATGTGCCTAATATCATAATGCTAGAAAGGGGTGGAATCAGGATTTGAATCCACAGCTGTTCAAGTGTAACCAACTCAACCATAGGCTCTACTGGTTCCAAATTTACATAATGTTGTATGAAGTTCTCTAAAACAGAGAACTCTCGCTTGCTGTCAATGGGGAAAAAAAAAAATACAAGCCGACATGAGACATCAGAGGTCCCTGGCTATATTTGTCAAAGGCTTGGCCCCATGTCAGCTCCAGGCAGTATTCCTGGACCACATCCTTGAAGACAAGACATTCGGAATTCTACAGCACTTCAGGGTTCCTCAAGCATATCAATCTTAAGCATGTTTATTTTGTTATCCCAGGACCTGAGATTAGGTATAATTCTTTAGTAACTCACAAAGCATCATCTATAAGGTTATTTTTCACATGTTCTTAAGACATCACCAGTCTTCTTGTGGTGGTCACCCTTCATACTTGATCTTTGCAAGTGCATTAATCAATTACCTGCCAAAGTCTTCCTCCTTCTTAATAAAGTCATGAAAATAATGATACAATTATATGTTCTTCAAACTGTTGACTTCATTCCCACCACTTAGTAAGGAGTCTGACCAAAAATACTCTTAGATGTAAAAACTACATTAGATTAGTTTTTACATTAGGTGTAAAAACTACAAAAGAAAGTTGTTTGGCCCCTTCAAGAGTCCTGCAATTGAATTCAGTAAAATATTCCTTACATTCATAAATATCTTAACATCCATCTCTATTACTCTTCCTGAAGAAGGTCTTTGTTTTCCTGGGTTCTCATAGCATGTTAACACTACATCAATGACTCTGATTACAATTCCAGTAGTTCTTGCATTACTTCCTGACCAGGAGCAGCTTCCACAGGAGAGCTTTAACAGAGTTGTTTTAACCTTCTCGGTGCTTTGACAGATATCTTCAGAACTGTTCTGCTTCCTAAGAAGCACAGTGGGGCTACATGTGGAGGCATGGAAGGTTATCTGTCCATTATGATTCCTCAAGATGCTGCTTGTTATCTGCTTGCTTCCTACAGAAACTAACAGGCCTTGCAACTGGACTCTGTATTCTCTCCTGTTGGAGTATAACTCATAAAAACTGCTTGAGGAACCATCACTTCATTTGAACATTTATCCATCTATCTGTGAGGTATGATGGACATAGTTGTTCCACTGATTCTACCATGCCCATGTTCATAGCCCTTCATATGCTGACTCTAAAATACCTTAATCAGGTGCTTTCCTGGTGGCCCAGTGGCTAAGAATATGCCTGCCAAGGCAGGGGACATGGGTTCAATTCCTGATCCAAGAGGATCCCGCATGCCAAGGAGCAACTAAGCCCATGTGCCACAACTACTTAAACCCTGATGCCCTAGAGCCTGTGTGCTCAACAGGAGAAGCCACTGCAACGAGAAGCGCGTGCGCCACAACTGGGGGGCAGCCCCCACTCACTGCATCCGGAGAAAGCCTGTGTACAGCACCAAAGACCCAGCACAGCCATAAATAAATAAATCTTTTTTAAAATAAAGTAAAATATCTTCATCAGAGAAGGTCTCACTGGCCAAATTACATCATCTTAGTGATTTTTAAACCTCTTGCCTGGCTATCTCTTTGGTTACTGTTGGTCTTTTTTTTTTTCCCCTACATCTTCATCTGGTGCCTTATTCACAAAATGAAGGAAATGCATTTTTCTCATCCCCCTGGTCACATGTAGTATTCCTCTACCAAGTTTGAAGAAGACATTCTTTGTGGAAACTCAATAAATACTTATTTATCAACTACCTATGTTACTGAGCTAAGTCCCAGGGACACTTTTTGATGCTGCCATTCTTACATGAACTGAATTTTAGATTAAGAATTCTCAAAATTTAAACACTTAGATTTTCTCCATCATGCTCTTCTCAGTTACACCCAAGGAGAATCATTTAATGTCTAAGAATATTGCTTATACTTAAGGAGAAGGCTTGATCATTCTATCACCATTCAGAAAGCCATTGTTTCATGAAAAAGCAACTGAAAAATTCATCTCTCCCTATGAGAATAATGGGTTGAAATTGGAAATACAAAAATAAAAAAGCAATTGAGCAGAAAACTTTCTTGTAAATGCTGGTTACAATGGTTCACATCTCATTTTTAACATTTCCTCAAAGTCCATCATATATATCTTTCCAACTATAGAGTCCTCAGCCTCACTGAATTCCTCAACAGGATTCTCTCCATTAAGCTATTTCTGTTTTTCATAGTTTCTTCCATCTCAGCTCCTAATATCCCATAATCATTTAAAGGCATAAATGAAAAAAATTACAAATAAAAAAAAAATTACAAATAGTCTAAAAATGATAAAACCTATACATGAGGACTTCCCTGGTGGCTCAGATGGTAAAGAATCTGCCTGCAATGCAGGAGACCAGGGTTTGATCCCTGGGTCAGGAAGATCCCCTGGAGAAGGGAATGGCTACCCAGTTAAAACTACGTTTTTTCCAGTAGTCATGTATGGATGTGAAAGTTGGACCACAAAAAGGGCTGAGCGCCCAAGAATTGATGCTTTTGAACTGTGGTGCTGGAGAAGACTCTTGAGGGTCCCTTGGACAGCAAGGAGATTGAACCAGTCAATCCTAAAGGAATTGAATATTCATTGAAAGGACTGGTGCTGAAGCTGAAACTCCAATACTTTGGCCACCTGATGCAAAGAGCTGACTCTTTGGAAAAGACCCTGATGCTAGGAAAGAGTGAGACCAAGAGAAGGGGCTGACAGAGGAAGAGATGGTTGGATGGCATCACTGACTCAATGGACAAGAATTTGGGCAAACTCTGGGAGATAGTGAAGGACATGGAAGACTGGCATACTACAGATCATGGGGTCACAAAAAGTCGGACATGACTTAGCAACTGAACAACAACACCAACTCCAGTATTCTTGCCTGGAGAATTCCATGCACAGAGGTGCCCAGTGGGCTACAGTACATGGGGTCGCAAAGAGTCAGACACTTAAAGACAGTCTGGACAATGGTTAACAACCATAACTTCTGAAGTCAGGTTGCCTGGATTCAAATCCTATTACAACTCCATACTAACTGTTTAGCACTGGCAAACTATAAACATCTGTGCCTCAGTTGCTTTATCCATAAAACCAGAAAATATCATGATCTTCCTATGAAGGATTAACTGAGTTAACATCTAAAGGACTTAGATTGGAGTCTGACACATAAGAAATGTGTTATTTCTGACAAATGTGTCATTAATAAACATTTTCTATTTCAAACACAGTAATGGGTTACAAAAGTTTGTTTTTAACTTTGTTGTTTAAAACTCAGAACATATAGAATCACTGAATTGTGGAAAATCACAGCTCCAAGAGACCTTAGCAAGATTTTAAACATTAACATTAACTAGCCCACAAAAATTGATTCAATCCACTATGAAGCTGATCTATAGTCTTGCCCTAAATTCTGGTAGTCTGAATTATGCTTCCCTACATTAGAGATGGCTCACTCAGATCTGTCCTAGCCAATGTGTTTCATGCTCCAAAGCATTTGTTTCCCTCCAGTTCTTGTCAAACCATACTTACTACCATTCCTTACTACCACAAGTGATCATCACTAAATGCTGAGAGAAAACAGATCTTACTTTACTGATTAATACCATAAAGAAGGTTGAGTGCTGAAGAACTGATGATTTTGAACCGTGGTGTGGGAGAAGACTCTTGAGAGGCCCTTGGACTGCAAGGAGATCAAACCAGTCAATCAATCCTAAAGGAGATCAGTCCTGAATAGTCACTGGAAGGACTGAGGCTGAAGCTGAAGCTCCAGTACTTTGGCCACCTGATGCAGAAAGCCGACTCATTGGAAAAGACCCTGATGCTGGGAAAGATTGAAGGCAGGAGGAGAAGGGAACGACAGAGGACAAGATGGTTGGATGGCATCACCGACTCAATGTACATGAGTTTGAATAAGCTGCAGTCCACGGGGTCGCAAAGAGTTGGACACAACTGAGCAACTGAACAACAACAAATGACAGACGCTTCTAGCAGATCTATGAGCTATTCTCTAATGCTTACTAACTTAAGTAAATACTTACTTGGTAGAATTTCAGGGTATATGAGTGAAAGTATACATTTTGAAGTCACTCATATTAAAAGAGGTACAATATTAAGAAGATATACAGTTTTAATACCAAATTCTACTAACAAACTAAAAATTAAAAGTGTATTTTCTGACCATTTGTGAACCTCCAGGTGATGTGACCAGGAGTCAGGTTAACAACCTTAAAATCTTCAGACTAATTATTCAGAGTTTTCTAAGCAACTGAGGTAATGCAGTTTTTATTCCTATAGGAATAAATGAATACTAGAGATCACTCCTTGCCACCCTCAGCTCTTTGAGCTGCCAGACAAAAAGTAAACTAAATGAGATGGACAACAAAGACCCTGAATTAAGACTTTCTTTCTATCATAAAATGATGTCTCTGGGAATTCCCTGGCAGTCCAGTGGTTGGGACTCTGTGCTTTCACTGCTGAGGGCGTGAGTTCAATCCCTGATCAAGGAACTAAAATCCTCCAAGCTATGTGGTGTGACCAAACAAACAAACAAAAAAATGATGCCCTGTGCTCACATTTGAAAATTGGACTGCTCAGCTTGTCCTAAGGGCATAGAAATTCTAGTATAAAGTCAGTCATATTTTTATGCCCATATCTTCTTGATGTTCACTTTTAGAAGATACTTGGGCTACTTTATCCAAACAGTTCTCTGTATTTGCAAAGAGGTATAACAGTGCTTCATTGAGTCTTAATAAAGAAGCAATAAGATAATACAGGTAAGGGGCTTAACACAAGCTTAGCATCCGGCAAGTGCTCAATCAATATTCATCCAATGGGATTCTCTTGTTCTCTAAAAATAATGTTCTGCTTTTCCTAAAACTTTCCAGGCAAAAATTTAGCAATCTTAGCTTAAATTCCGGAGAAGGCAGTGGCAACCCACTCCAGTACTCTTGCCTGGAAAATCCCATGGACGGAGGAGCCTGGTAGGCTGCAGTCCATGGGGTCGCGAAGAATCGGACACGACTGAGCAACGTCACTTTCACTTTTCACTTTCATGCATTGGAGAAGGAAATGGCAACCCACTCCAGTGTTCTTGCCTGGAGAATCCCAGGGACGGCGGAGCCTGGTGGGCTGCCGTCTATGAGGTCGCACAGAGTCCGACACGACTGAAGCGACTTAGCAGCAGCAGCAGCAGCAGCAGCTTAAATTCAAGTGGATCAACTGCCCCACTTTCAAGCCATAGAGATAGGTGCATTGTTCCTTCTTTCCACATGATGGTGCTAGTGCAGAACAACTAGGAAGCAGTTCGTCAAACCTTCAGAAAAAATTCTGTGCAGCTAACTGATATCAATCCATAAATGTGCACTAAATGGATTTTGGAACACTTGCAGAACACCAATTTTGATGTACTTTTAATAAATAGATAAATCACAAATTTTTTAGTTTAAGAAAATGAGGGGGACATAATCATTTGCAGTTTTTCACCGATACCTGTATCCAGCTCATGTCATAATTTAGGATCCAATTTTCAGCTGTTTTCTCTTCTCTTACTTATTTCTACAAAACTAGAATATCCCGGATCCCAGTTAGAGGTTCCCAGGAATGAAAAGCAAGTGTATTTGGTGATTCTGTGCAATGGTTTTAGATATTTGGCTCACATGTGTATCCACAAATTATGGAGGAATTTTTCACTAAAGTAAAAAGCGAGTCTCACTATTTTTTATAGCCTGTTGGCTGCTAAAGGAACAAGCATTTAGAGGAAAGGGTGAGGCATAAGCTGTTTCACCCTGGGAGAGAGTGCCAAATGAAATCCAGATCATCTTCTGAGTTCTGTGGGGCTCTGGAAATCAGTCTTGTCTGCTTAGCTGCAGCTTATGTGTGTGGTTTTAAAATGTGCCCAATGATAAGTCATTATTTATTTCTTGAATAAAGAGAAAATATCATCAAGTTTTCAAAGAATCAAAGTACCAGAGATCAAGCTAGTCATACATTTCATCTAGTTCAGACTAGATGAAACACTGAGTGCCGCGTGCTGAGCTGAACCACTGGGAATACCAGAAACGGTCTGTGCTCATATTATTAACATTGTAAATAAAAGTTTTTAACACATCCTCCATTCCAGAAACTCCTGAGCACCTTTCCCATTAGCCAGTAGTCTCCAGTTGGGAGGTAGGGGGGCAGAGTTTTCTTCTATTTGCTGTCCCTCAGAACAGATCCTAAAAGTCCTCATCATCATAAGAAAAAAAAAAAATTTCTAACTACAGGGGACTCTCCTGGCAGCACTGTGGTTAAGACTCCATGCTTCCACAGCAGGGTGTCCAGTTTCTGCCCCTCCTCTGGAAACTAAGAGCCCAAATGCCTTGAGGTTCAGCAAAAGAGAAAAAAAGAAAAAAAAAAAAAAAAACTGTAATTGCGCCAGTGATGGATGTTAACTAAACTTATTGTGGTGATCATTTCACAATGTATACATAAATCAAATCATTAAGTCATATACCTAAAACTAATACAGTGTTAAATGACCGTTTTATCTCATTCTGTGAAAATTTACTGCTTATTTCTTTGCACAGCACATGTGATATACATACATTCAATTATCATACTTTCATCATATTCATTATGTCCTCTATTTCCCTTAACCCTGAATCAAGAACAAAAGGCTTATATTGACTAACAACTAACTTCTGTGAGTAAAGAAGAGGGTAGAAGGACACTTAGATGCAATCATTTTCACTTACAATGAAGTCTTTGCCTACAAGCTTATGGTTCGTGCTCGCTTGGTAACAATCTGTGTCCCTGCCCCATCTATAGCACAGCTGATATCATTAACTGTGTAAGAGAAAAAATCTTCCTGGACTTAGCATGGATTTTCCAGTGATCAGTCAGTGAGCACATGTCCCTCCCCAAACGTGGCACAAGTAGACACCTGCTTCATATTCTGTTGCACCATCATTTTGTCCAGATTTGTGGGCAAGGAAAATATCTGCTGGCATGCACAGCTCATGGTAACCTGACACCTACACGGGTGCTTCTCAAAGTGCTATCCTCAGTCACTAGTAGCAGCAACATCTAGGAATCAGCTAGAAATGTAAACTGTGGGGCTTCATCCCAGTCCCACTAAATGAGAAATTCAGTGGGACCCAGAGTTCAGGTGATGCTGGGGCACACTTAAGTCTGAGATCTAACAGTACCATCTAAAAGAGGAATGTTGCCAATATGCTTTCTGCTTTTTCTTCTAACATATTTGTCACTGACTTTGCAGATATTTTTTAAAGTGTTTCAGCAACAATGTGAATATCATGGTTTTGACTGGTAGAAGTAAAAATCTGAATAACCCTCTGTTTTGCTCTCTTCTCTGATTTCATTGTCAATATTATTCAATATTGGAAAGCATTATTTTGTAGTTGTTCTAAAAAAGCTGGTTTATGGGCCACATTGCTTTGTTGTATTAGGAAGTGACCTAAGAGCTTCATGTTACAATTTAAACAAATGTTATAACAAAAAAAAAAAAAAGGTGGGGGGGAGGGGATTAGGGGTGAAGGGATTCTTAGCCTACTAAAAATAAATTTTCGAATATTCATCATCATGCATCCAATTCACCCTTTCTATTTTGGGCTGCTGCATGAAGTCCTCATTTTCAAGTTTACTTGTCCCAGCAGACACACATTTATATTCCTTATTTGCACTGCAGCATGTTTTTATTAGGTTTGCAAAGTTTTTCTGAGACATAGTCTTTCATTCTTAAATACATGTATATTTCAGAGAGCCACTTGTGAACCAATGATCCATTCTTATGAACTGAGGATAGATGGTAATGCAACAGTAACAAAACCCACAAATTTATCAGATAACATACAAATGATGTGAAGATATCCCATAAACTACTGTTTTCTGATTGTTAGCACATAGATGGATTAACCAACATAGTCTTTTAGTGCATGTGCAACCAATGAAAATATTACAACTATTAAAAATGAAAAAAAAAGATTTCTGTGAAAATAATCATTAAACTTAAATGTCAAATCTTTCCAATCCATGTGAACCCAATTACTCCTTTACACCTTCCTCTGAAACTCCCAACAGCCTACAGAACTCTATTTTATGCTTCTTAAATCCTAAGGGAAGTCTGCTTCCATCCCTTCCCATCTTCAATAACCTCCACTATCTTATCTGCTAATCTCTCCTCTGCCCATTTTAACCCAGTTCAGAAACTTCACACTGAGCCTCTCTTATGAAATACTGCCCAGATCTTCTGAGCTGAGCACTGAGGAGAGGCGGCCCCTTTTGTACCCAGAGTCTCCATATAGTCAGAAGGTAACGGCAGGCTCTCCAATACTGGGCAGGATGTGGAATCCTGAGAATGGGCACAGAGGAAACAAGCAAAGGGCAGGTAAAGCCCAGAGAAGGAATGAGTTAATCCAGACCCCCCACAACACTTGACAATATAATTGTTGGGTCTAGCTAACTTTCCTAGCTGCCCTATTTTTTTTTTTTTTTTTTTTTGTCTTTGCAGACACACTTCTCAAAAGCATGGTCTAGCTGGGTTCACAGCTTCCATTGCTTCATCACTTACTTCCTCCTCACCCCATTGCAACACAGCCCCCAGCTTCAACACTTCAGAATCCACCATGGTATCTGATCCCTCTTTCCTTCCACTACTTTACAAAAGTGACTATCAAGATAGAAGTGGGCATATCAGGTGATCAGAATCGCCTGCAGGGCTTGGTCAGCCCCCACTTCAAAATCACCTCAGTCAGAGGTTCTCAAGCTCTGCTCCAAAAATCACATGGAGAGACTTCCCTGGTGGTTCAATGGTTAAGAATTCACCTGCCAATGCCAACCCAGGGATGTGGGTTCAATCCCTGGTCTAAGAAGATAGCACATGCTACGGGGCAACTAAGCCCAAGTGCCACAACTACTGGGCCCATGTGCCACAACTACTGAAGCCCGTGAACCTACAGCCCATACTCCCAGACAAGAGAGGACACCGTAATGAGAAGCCTGTGCACCGCAACTAGAGAGTAGCTCCTACTTGCTGCAACTAGAGACAGCCCACACACTGCAACTAGAGAAAGCCCACACACTGCAACTAGAGAGGACACAGTGCAGCCAAAAATTAAATTAATTAAAAACAAATAAATAAATAAAAGTCAGTGGGGCCATTGCTTTAAAAAAAAAAAAAAAATCACATGGAGAGCTTTTAAAAGACACCAGTGCCCAGCCCCACTCTCCATCTGTGGTAGCTTTATGATCCGTCAGCTTGTCTAGATTGAACAACACTTCCCAGAACTCCCTCTGCAGTGAAGGCGGACCACAGACAGATGCAGGGGGGAGATGCAGGGCAGAAGTGAAGCAGCAGCCATTCTGTAGCTCTCACATTTTGTCACTTATCTGCTGGCTCATCTCAGTGGCACAAACCAGCAACCAGACCTGTCTCCCTTTCCACCTTCCCCTAGATTCTCCTTTGGCTTCTCCAGCTCCTGGGCCAGGTGTGTTTGTGTTTAGCTCTGTGCAAAGAGCATTGGCTTCTGGTGGACACCCACACCATTGGTCAGAAGCAACAGGAACTGACACAGCTTCAGTCCATGGTCATGGTCCCAGCTGGTTCTGGCTCTCCACCAATTCAAATCCACCTTCCCTTCTGAGTGCCCGTCCTGAGGGCTTCAGCATCAGACACACAGCAACCCTCCACAGGGACTGCCCAGAAGCTCTCCACTCCATCCTCCCCGTCACCCCAGACTGACCTGGGGAAGTACTCACAACAGCAGTCCCTGTTCAAAGCCCTCACCAACTTCCTGAGCCCCTACAGATCAAGTCTACTCTTCTTCCCTAGTATTCAAATCTCTCCAGACTCTTGGTTCCTTCCTGCCCAGTCAACCTATCCTTCCACTCCCTCTCCAGTGTGAACCCCATCCTTGAGTGCTTTCTGAACTCCATCAGCCCAAAATAGAGAAAGGCAGGGTTCACACGATAAAAAGGCAAAGTCCCTCCTATAGCTTCCTTGGATTTGTCTAACAACGAGGCCACTAGGCAGTAACACCCTCTATACACAGTACACCACCCACACCACCCTTCTCTATTCCTTTCTCTTTCTCCCTCTCTCGCCTTCCTTCTCTACCCTACTTGCTGTCTCCCACTAATAATAAGAGTAATTATTACATGCACATTTGCATTCTCATTATATTGGAGGAAGAAAGTACAGCACAAATTGCTTTGTAGTACTTTATTGAGCAGTGGCTGACCCCTTCTTTCATGTCCATTAACGCTGCTGCTACTATGATCCTATCCCGTGAGCTCAAGGAGGAAGACAGTATTTAGCTGACTCTCCACCACAAAAATGGGGCTTCCCTGGTGGCTCAGTGGTAAAGAATTCCCGCAGTACAGGAGACACGGGTTCAATCCCTGGGTCAGGAAGATTCCCTGGAGGAGGGCATGGCCACTCAATCCAGTATCCTTGCCCCAGAGAATCCCACAGACAGAGAAGCCTGGAGGGCTACAATCCATGGGGCCTTCAAGTCAGACACGACTGAAGTGATTAAGCACACACCATAAGAAAAACACAGCTTAAACCAAAGGAGATCTTCACACTCCTCCACCAGCATAGGTATTTCAAGGCCAATAAGGCCTTCTTATATCCTGGAACTTGCCGAAGCAGAATATGGACTGGGCTTTGGATTTTCCTCACTGAATAAATATACAGACTTTCCTTATCCTGGGCATCTTGTACCTGCATCTTGGAAAGGAGGCCTTACACAGTTAGGGTGTTTGCCCTTGAAGCTGTCTTTTCTTCAAACACCAAGAGACTGAGAAAATGGTACTGAAGCACTGAATGAAGGCCCTCACCAATGGCTTTTTCTATGGTTCCCAAATCATGTAATACTAATATGCAAAGGAGGTGTTTGACACCTTCCCCCAAGGTCTACATCCCTCTCAGTTTTTTGCTCTTGCCCTTTTTGTTACCGATTCACATGCAAATGCTTGCATCAGAAATTTGTGCTGTATACTCCTCCCCAAAAATACTCACCCGTATTTCTCTGCAAGTCCTCTGGCTTCTTCCTCTTTTACTACTCTTTGGTCTTCCAGATCACTCTTATTTCCACATAACACTATATCTGGGTTTTCACAATATGCATGCATTTGTAGCTGGCCTATCAGTAGAAGAAGATAAGAAAATTTGTTATAGATAAGTAATATAAGTCTATGATCAGTGGAGAATATATGCAAAACTGCTTTAAATCCGTAAATGGATATACAGATATAAGGAACTACATAATTCTCTATAATGCTTTCAAAACACCAATACCCTAAGCTATAAAACTAAATGGATGGGGCAGAGATGTAAAACTAACGCTGTCCTTATGCACATACTCCAGCTTATTTATATTGGAGAGGAATGGGAGAATTTGTTATCCCTCCAAAACTTACGTACACGTACACACACACACACACATACACACACCCCACGTAGCTGTCTTCTTTATGAAGATCCTTTGGGGGAAAAAAAAAAAAAACACTTGGAGGATTTCCTAGTGCTCATGACTAACCTTAAAGCTCTGTTTTTCATATATTTTCTCTCCACAGTAGTCACATTTTAAAAATGAATTGTCTTTCTGTAAACCTATTTCTATCTGAAATATTTTTCACATTTTTCTATTATCCTAAGGCAGAATCACCCTGTGTATTTAACTTACATGCAGAGTACATCATGAGAAACACTGGGCTGGAAGAAGCACAAGATGGAATCAAGATTGCCAGGAGAAATATCAATAACCTCAGATATGCAGATGACACCACCCTTATGGCAGAAAGCAAAGAAGAACTAAAGAGCCTCTTGATGAAAGTGAAAGAGGAGAGTGAAAATGTTGGCTTAAACCTCAACATTCAGAAAACTAAGATCATGGCATCCAGTCCCATCACTTCATGGCAAATAGATGGGGAACCAGTGGAAACAGTGTCAGACTTTATTTTTCTGGGCTCCAAAATCACTGCAGATGGTGATTGCAGCCATGAAATTAAAAGACGCTTACTCCTTGGAAGAAAAGTTATGACCAACCTAGACAGCATATTAAAAAGCAGAGACGTTACTTTGTCAACAAAGGTCCGTCTAGTCAAGGCTATGGTTTTTCCAGTGGTCATGTATGGATGTGAGAGTTGGACTGTGAAGAAAGCTGAGCGCCGAAGAATTGATGCTTTTGAACTGTGGTGTTGGAGAAGACTCTTGAGAGTCCCTTGGACTGCAAGGAGATCCAACCAGTCCATCCTAAAGGAGATCAGTCCTGGGTGTTCATTGGAAGGACTGATGCTGAAGGTGAAACTCCAATACTTTGGCCACCCCATGTGAAGAGTTGCCTCATTGGAAAACACCCTGAGGCTGGGAGGGATTGGGGGTAGGAGGAGAAGGGGACGACAGAGGATGAGATGGCTGGATGGCATCACTGACTCGATGGACATGAGTTTGAGTAAACTCCGGGAGTTGGTGATGGAGAGGGAGGCCTGGCGTGCTGTGATTCACGGGGTCGCAAAGAGTCAGACACAACTGACCGACTGAACTGAACTGGACTGGAGGCAGAATCAATTTATCTAAAACAAATGAAATATAGGATCAAATGAAGACAGAAAACCCAGAATATATAGTCAATGATTCTGTCACCAGACCCAAGAAGCAGGAGACTTCAAATCTCACTCTATAGCTTCTATTTCTTTTCACATGAAAATCTGTTAGTAGGCATATTAACAGCAATTAAAGCAAGAGAACTTCAACTAAGCTAAAAAGTTTAATCTCCCAAATAAGGAAAATAAGTCTTATTTCATACTCATCATGCCTCACAGTGAAATTAAAGTAACCCAAACTTGCACAATAAGACATCCTCAAAAATGTATGGCCTAATTTATTTTTTATCATGGTTAACCATTAGTTCCTCATTATCAAGTCATGTTCATTATATCTTATCATGAGAAAGTCAAGTCAGTTAGAATTTACTGAGCAATAACGGAGGCCTGATACTTTGTGCAGAATTTCAGGGCACTGACCTTTGCCCCCTATACAGGCAAGACCAAACTGTACCGTTTCCAACAGCCACATCCTTTCTATCCTCCAGGCTGTTATGCGTGCTGCCCCTAAACCCTGAATAACCAAACACAACCTTCCTTCAGGGACATCCCCTACTTCCTTTACAGCTTGCCTCTCAGTTACTTCCATTGTGAAACCTTTCTGGTCTCCAGAGAGGCTCAGTGCTCTGTTAACACCTTGTCTGTTCAGTGTCAAGGTTATGAAAATGAACTCGGGAGGTGTTTGAGGCTGAATTCTGGCTATGCCATTTACTAGCTGTGTGGCCTTGAGGAAGTTACACGGCCACTCTGTGCCTCAGTTTCCCCATCTTTAAATGAAGACAATGACAGTATTTACTTCACAGGGGTAAGGTAAAGGTTAAATGAGTTAATTCAATGAATCTTCAGGTAAGGTTCATGGACCAGCAGCCTAACCACCACCTGGGAACTTGCTAGAAATGCAAATTCTCAGGTACCACCCCAAATCTACTGAAGCAGGAAGGCTGGGTTTGAGATCTGGAATCTGTTTTAACAATTTCTCTGGGGGGAATCTAGATGCATGCTCACACATGAAAAGCATTATGTTAATACAATAAAGCATTTAGAGATGTTGTGTATTACCAGTAACAATGTTTAATAGTATTTATTTTGAGGAGTCTGGGAAGTATGATAATTGATCATTTTTCTTTTTTCCTAACTTTTTTACAAAGGTTGTGAATTACTTATACAAAAAATAAATTTATGAATTCTTTTAAAATATCTCACCAAAAAAGAAAGCACATACATAAATAACTACAACTCGATATGGTATGTGATAAGGATCATGTGTAAGTAGTACAAAACATAATAGGCTTAACTCCAATTGAGAGGAATAAAATTGACATACACACCCCACTGGCTCAGATGGTAAAGAATATGCCTGCAATGTGGGAGACCTGGGTTCAATTCATGGGTTGGGAAGATCCCCTGGAAGAGGGCATGGCAATCCACCCCAGTATTCTTTCCTGGAGAACCCCCATGGACAGAGGAGCCTGGTGGGCTGCAGTCCATGGGGTTGCAAAGAGTCGGACATGACTGAGCAACTAAGCACAGCATAGGCTATATAAAATAGATAATAAGAGCCTGCTGTGTAGCACAGGGAACTCGGCTCAATATTCTATAATGGCCTTTATGGAGAAGGAATCTTTAAAAGAAAAAAGAACGGATACATGTATAACTGATTCATTTTGCTGTACACTTGAAGCTAATACAACATTGTAAATAAACTATATTTTAATAAATTTTTTTTAAAAAAGGAGAGAAAAAATTTAATTCAACAAAGTTATCACAGAAAATTTCATGGGGGCCATATTTTCTCAGATTTTAAAGAGTAAATTGAACTCTAAATTTTTCAGACAATGGGAGTGAGTATGGAGAGCACTTTTCAGACAGAGGGAATAATAGGAATAAAAATATAAAGGCAAAAAGATGTTAAAAATATACTTGCTGGGCTCTTGTCCCACTTCTGTGAGGCTACAGAAGAGCAGTTTAGAAATATAGGCTACTCTGGAGTTCCCTACAGAACACGCTGCCTGTGGGCACAGCTGGCCCATCCTCAAGCTCCAGAAAGACAGGTGAGTGATACAGCACTATCCGATCCCTCCGTGATTTCAAATTCAGGCCCAGAGGACACAGCTCTCTGTTCAGTCTCCTAAGCTCAGCAGGGCTCAGCTTGGGACTCTTACCCGTTTCCCATGAGGACAGGAGAGAGCTGGGTTCAAGGGAGCAAGGACCGCAGTGCATTTCTGGAGAAGCAAAGGGAGGGTGCAGACCTGGACTCCACCCAGGCCTTCAGCACCCAGGACTCAGCTACCTGCTCAATGCAATACTGCCTCTGCTCTGCGATCCACCATTGGTTTATGTGTACACACATATATATGCTTGTGTGTGTATATAGATATATAATTTATATATATTAAATACATTAGACATACAAAATACATTAAATATTAAAATATACATTAAATTTATAATGTATATATTTAATTTGACCCCCAAAAGAAGAAACAAATGGCAGAGGAAAAATAAAAAATATGTATAATTAACAAATTTTTATTCCTAATTAAGATTTGTTATTACTACCTCTGACATTGAATCCTTCTGACAGTGAATACTTTACACTGAAGATGTGAAATCTCCAGTATGTATGTTTTCTTTGCCTAACTGGGCAATAAGAATTCTTTTACACTATAAGGAAAACACAAAATAATACACAGAGTTTCACATGATTTTATTCTTCACGTAACTAGCCATGAAGCCCAAATGGATGAGATTTACCTTGTCCAGAGTTTCGGTTTCTCCCAGTGAAAAATAGGTGGGTTGATGCTCTTCCTGTGCTAAGATTCTATGAGCCCATCTCTAACAACAATCCTTAGAAAATGCTTAAGAAAGCCCCAGAATTGGTTCCGATGACACAAAGTAGAGGATGATGAGCAAGGAACGAGGATAAGAGATTAGAAATAGTCACTGCCATTCAGCCAAAAGGGTGTGTGACTCAGACTGGCATTTAACAAAGTGAGGCCCAGTAAGCATGACTAACCTGGGGAACCTATATTTAAAGCATTAAATAGCTCTTCAACTTTTAGTGATTAACTTAGTTGAGAAAGAGCATAAAAAGCCACTGAATCCCTCCATCCCCAAAAAGGCCAGTGAATCAAAAGCCAAAAGCTCCATGTCCTTGGGCAAGCCTATTACTCCATAAGGCTAACCATCTTTATCCTAAAATGAGGATACACCACCTCCCTGGATCTCCTCATGGGGGGAACATGGGAACTGGATACAAGCTATGTGAAAATGTTTTGAAATCCACAAGGCATTCATCAATTACTTATTTAAAGGCTCATTTTTAAAAACAAGGCTTTCTACTATAAAAATCACAGCCCATTACCCTTTCATAACACCGAAACTATAAGAAATTGTTATGCAGTAGGGGTTTGTAAATAAGTTTTCATTCTAAAGATTTGGCTGTTAGGAATTTAACATCACAGGCCTCCCCAGTAGGTTCTCTATGATTCCACCAATACAACCAACAGAGGAAAATGTACATTTCGTCAAGTAGCAGGATTCTAAATGACTACTAACCAATCATGTAAGCTATCAGGCTGTCTCCAAAGAGCCAAAATGCAGGTTTATGTATACTGTGCTGGGGACCACTCTGGCCAAGGCAGTTCTAGAGGTTTCTATGACAAGATCCTCCTGGCAAGTGCTCTGGCCATTTAAATACAGAAGAGACCTTGAGACAGGGTTAGGATCCATTAATTTTTCAAAAGCGTCAATGTACTACATGTTTTGAACCCTGGGATGGTATCAGACTCGATAGCACTTCTCTAGGCTTCTATCTCCTCATCTATAAAATGGGGGTAAGAGTCCTCTTTGTGGAAAAGCCTGGTGAAGAGATTACACAGAAAACACTCCATGAATCCAGAGTGCAAAATGCACTCAACAAATGGAGGTTAGCATGACCAGGGGAAGCAGAGGACTTCAGTCATGTTTGCTCCTGACCTAAGGAGCTGTGCTCCTTTAAATAGCATTTTAAACAGCATTAGGAGCTCTCACAAAACAACTTACAAAAGAAGTAGAATATAAGAGAGATTCTGTTTCAGGGAGTGGGAAGCAACAGGCAGGGAGACAATACTACTTACTTATCCAGTTTCTGACGTTGAGAAAACTCTGCTCATTTGTCAGATCAAAAAGCAGAAGAAACCCCATAGCATCTCTGAAGAAGGCAGTTGTCAAGCTACGAAACCTGGGAACATAAAAGCAGGTTGGTCACCTAAACCACAGCCCTACTCTTTGAAACATACAACAGTTCATCAATAACAAGTCAGATGTTTAACAACATGCCACTGTTTCTACTAACTTCGCATTATACATGCACACTATGCATAGATCTTATTTGCATAAGGTTTACTGAATTATGCTATTATATAATAGATAGTTTCAACAGTGTAAAATTATGTACATAATCAATGACATTGAGTAAATTAAAAATATAGTAAATAGGTATTTAGAACAAGAAAAAATATTTGAAAACATACAGACATTCTAAAATGCTAACAGTTATTGGAATTTTCTTTTAAAATAAAAACAAACAAAAAAAAATAAAAACAATTTTTTTTAATTTAACAAATTAGATGAAGATATTCCAAATGTGTATAATAAGTTATTTATCTAACCGGTAGAAATTTATGTATTAATAAGCCATGTGATTTGAAAAACCAGCCCTCTGGACAGGGATGGCAAGAACTAGCTCATGATCTCTTTGTCTCAGCCAAGAATTTATCGTACAATTAAAAGTTAAATAGGCCAAAAGCAACGGTGCTTGCTGTGTATGTGTCTTCCCTGTCCTGTGAAAGCCTGACTTGATTTAACATCACAATGTGTTCCATGCATGACCTTTTAATTTCAGTCTCTACAGAAATCCCTTATCCCTGAGAACCATTTCTTTGGTTTTGCTGCTGCTAAGTCGTGTCAGTTGTGTCCGACTCTGTGCAACCCCATAGGCGGCAGCCGACCAGGCTCCCCTGACCCTGGGATTCTCCAGGCAAGAGCACTGGAGTGGGTTGCCATTTCCTTCTCCAATGCATGAAAGTGAAAAGTGAAGGTGAAGTCGCTCAGTCCTGTCCGACTCCTTGCAACCCCATGGACTGCACCCTACCAGGCTCCTCCGTCCATGGGATTTTCCAGGCAAGAGTACTGGCGTGGGGTGCCATTGCCTTCTCCATTCTATAAAGTAACAATTGGCAAAATTGAAATAAGCCCCAGATGGCAGCTGTCCCAACCCTAGTGGCCTTCCCCACAGCCAGTTTTGAGTTCCCTGCAAGAGAGTGGCAGGACCCGATGGCTCCTGGATCTTGCAACCAGACCACTCGTTCTCCCTCTCGACTTTGAGTCACCTGCTCTGGGTGCTTTGGCAACGGCCCTCGGGCAGCCAAGGTCGGCCGGTACCAGCTCAGGTTATCGCGACCAGCATGGGACTCGGCCCACCGAACAGGCCACACTGGCCAGTGGCTTTAGGGTAGTGGTAATCAGACTCAATTTCCCCTTTCTTTGTACCCTCTCCACCAAGGATTTGGGCTTCCCAAGTGGCCTAGTGGTAAAGAATCTGCCTGCCAATGCAGAAGATGCAAAAGATACAGCTTCGATCCCTGGGTGGGAAAGATCCCCTGGCATAGGAAATGGCAACCTGCTCCAATATCCTTGCCTGGAAAATTCCTTGGACAGAGGAACCTGGTGGGCCACAGCCCATGGAGTCACAAAGAGCTGGACACAACTGAGCACACACATGCATGCATGCACTAAGGATTTATCCTGCCATCTCCCTGCCTCTCTCCCTCTCGCAGGTTTTCTCTCATTTTGCCATTATGCAAAGTCTGCAACTGACAGGCAAAGGCTCCAGAGAAGAAAATATTGGTTTAGAATATGTCCTTTAATTAGCTATTTTAAGTGTTCTCAAATAATTCTAATCCATGTTTTTACCAAAAAAAGTACCCATCTTTCAGAGATATGTACCAAATAGTTACAAAAGAAACAATTTGATATTTGGAATTTGCTTCAAAATAACTGTGGGGCAGGGGGGCAGTGAGAAGAGGTGAAGGATATACATGAAGTAAGATGGGCCACAACCTGATGTTTGTTGAAACTGGGAAGTCAGTACCTGATTTCACTGTGCTTGCCTCTCTACTTCTGTATATACTTGGAGTTTTCCATAACAAAAAGTTAAACAAACAAATCAAATCCTTCAAGGAAATTGTGAGAGATAACAGAGCTGCAGCTAACTGAAAGCAACTTTAAACAGACCTGTGGAGCCAAGGGAGGGGCGGGTGGGGGAGGGATGGATTGGGAGTTTGGGCCTAGCAGATCCAAACTATTATACACAGAATGGATAATCAACAAGGTCCTATTGTATAGTGTGCAGGGAACTATATTCAATGCCCTGTGATAAACCATAATAGAAAATAATATAAAAAAGAATGTATATATTTGTATACCTGAATCACTTTACTGTACAGCAGAAATTAACATAACACTGTAAATCAACTATATTTCAATCAAAGAAAGTAACTTTATATGAAGATTTCATGTGACATTTTTGTCAAGCAACTTCTGATCATATAAGTTAATTTCAACATGATTTTTATGCTAGGTTCCAATAATCAGGTAAGGAAAATGCATGCAACTCTAGCTTTCTTTGTGGTTGAGTAAGCAGCAGAAGTAAACGGAGACAAGTATACAGGTTTTTTAAAAGGGGGAGAAAAAGAAAGAAGTCCATAAGTAAAAGCATCCATTTTTAAAAGGATTCATTTTCCCTTTGACCTTGTATGAAATAAAGCCACTATTATCATTTCAGGCTGATAAATTTCCTGCTAATTTGGCAGCATGGCTTATCCAGGTGCACATCAATGAATCAGTTGGCCTTTTCCTGCTCAGGTCACGGTGTGAAGAGTGCAGTTGTTTTTCCCCTTTGTTCCAGCAAAGAGCACATGACCAAAGATTTCATACCTCTCTTGTCCAGCTGTGTCCCATAACTGCAGGTGGATTCTCTGACCTCTGCCAACAGCTCCATCTGGCCCATTGGCTCTGTACACCTAAAATGGCAAAATGAAAAAGAAAAGAGAACTTCTGAGACTGGTGAACTCTTCTCACTTACCTATTCAGTACAACTCCCCTAAGTATCTAAACTTCTAAAGAAAATTCCATCTGGAATACAATCTTATTTGTATTTTATTTCAAATAATTGTCTCTATATAACATAATAATTTGTATTAAATGATATAAGCACATTTTTGTTGTTCAGTCGCTCAGTTGTGTCTGACTCTTTGTAACCCCATGGACTGCAGCATGCCAGAGTTCCCTGTCCTTCACTGTCTCCTGGAGTTTGCTCAAACTCATGTCCATTGAATTGATAATGCCATCCAAACATCTCATTCTCTGTTGCCCTTTCTCCCCTGCCCTCAATCTTTCACAGAATCAGGGTCTTTTCCATTGAGTTGGCTCTTCATTATAATGTGTAAGCACATTATATATCTTTATAAATATATTACAGAATGTACAAGTAATATTTTATTTGCAGGAGGGAAGGGAGAGACAGAAAGAGGCAGAAAAAATACTTCTGGAAATAATAGCCAAAAACTTCCAAAATCTGATGAAAATTATTCATGTGCATATTCAAGAAACTCAATGAACTTCAAGAAGGATAAACTTTCTTATACTGACTAGACATATTACCAAACTGTCAAAAATCAAGACAGAGAGAATTTTTAAAGCAGCAAGAGAAAAGTGATTCAATACCTATAAGGGATCTCAATAAGACTAAGAGCTGATTCATCATTAAAAAACAAATAAATAAAAATGGAGGCCAACAGGCAGTAGGACAATAAAAATTACAGAAAGGAAAAAGACTACAGACCGAGAACCCTATATCCAGCAAAGCTATCCTTCAAATTAAAAGGGAAACTAAAACATCTTCTGATAAACAAAAACATAAAATTCACTGCTAGCAAAACTGCCCTGCAAGAAATAACAAAGACAGAGCTTCAGGCTGAGATGAAAAGACACTAGGCAGGAATTCAAAGTCACACAAAGAAATAAAGAGCACCAGTAAAGGTAACTACATGGGTCAATACAAAAGACAATATAAATGGTTTTTCATAACTCTTTCCTGCATCAGACTAAAACACAATTTCATAAAGCAATAATTATAAACCCGTGTTGATAGGTACACAGTACATAAAGATGCAATATGAAAAGTAATGGGCAGGAAATGGAGCCATATAAGAGCAGAGTATGGCATTGAAATTAAGTGGGTATCAATCCAAACTAGACTGTTAAAAATTAAGATGACAATTTTAATCCTCAGGGGAACTATTAAGAAAACAATTCAAAAAATAAAAAGTGAGAAGGGAATTTAAATTTAAAATTTTCTAGTAGTGTAAGGGTGCAAAGAAGTAACAGGACAAAAAAAAGATAAGACATATAGAAAATAAGTAGCAAAATGGCAGGCATAAATCTTCCTTTGTTAGTAATTATACTGAATGTAAATGGATTGAAGATTCCAAGTGAAAGGCAAGGGTTAGCAGAATAGATTTAAAGATGTGATCCAACTATATGCTCTCTACAAAAGACATATTTTAGGCTCAAAGACACAAAAAGGGTTTTAGGAAAAGAATGAAAAAAATACAATGTCATGCAAACAATAACCAAAAAGATAGCCGGAGTTACACTAATATGAGACAAAATAGACTTGAAGACAAAAAGAGACAAAAAAGGATATTTTATAATGATAAAAGGGCCATGTGGTTACCTTTAAGAATACATACAGATAAAAAGAGAGAAATAAACAATTTGACAATATTTAGAAACTTCAGTATTCTTTTGATAATGGATAAAACAAGCAAGCAGATGAACAAGGAAACAGAAGAGCTGCAGGACATTCTAAGTCAACTAGACATGATATAGACATCCATAGAAGACCTCACCCAACAACTGCAAAACACACACTCTTCTCAAGCACATATGAAACATTCTCAAGGACAGACCTTATGTTAGGTCATCAAACAAGCCTTGACAAGTTTAAGAGACTAAAGTCATACAAAATATATTTTCTAACCATAATGTGGTTTTTAAAGAAAATTAGAAATCATTTACAGAAAGGAATTTGGGAAATTCATGACTATGTGGAAATTAAATAATATAATCTTAAACAGCCAATGGGTCAAAGAAGAAACATAATGGAAACTAGAAAGCATTTTTAGATGAATGAAAAGCACAATATACAAAAAGTAGCTTCACTGCTAAAATAGTGCTCAGAGGTAAATGTATAGCAGTAAACACCTATATTAAAAAACAAGAAAGATCTCAAATCAATAACTTAAATGTCAACCTTAAAAAACTAGAAAAATAAAAGTAAACTAAATCCAAAGCAAACAGAAGGCAAGAATAATAAAGATTAGAGTAGAAATAAATTATCTTTTCTTTGAAAAGCTCAAGAAAATTGATAAACCTTTAGTTAAACTAAGAATAAAAATAGATTCAAATTCTTAAAATCAGAAATGAAAGAAAGGACAACACTACCAACTTTAAATATATAAAAAGGTTATAAAGGAATAGTATGAACAACTGTATGCCCAAAAATTGGATAGCTTAGAAGAAATGGAGAAATTCCTAGACACAAACAATTAAAACTAACTCAAGAAAAAGCAGAAAATCTAAAGAGACATATAGCCAGTAAGAAGACTGAATTCATAATAAAAATAACTTCCCACAAAGAAAAGACCAGGCCCAAATATCTTCACTAGTGAATCTTATCAAATGTTTAGAGAAGAATTAACATCAATCCTTCCCAAACTCTTCCAAAATACAGAAAAGAAGGAAATATTTCCCACTTCATTCTATGAGGGTATTATTATCCTGATACCAAAAACTAAACTATGAGGGGAAAAAAAACTATAGACCAATATCCATTCCGAATACAGATACCAAAATACTAGAAAACAGAATTGAACAACATAGAAAAAGGATTATACACCATGACTGAGTGGAATTTATCATAAGAACAAGGTTGGGTTAACATACAAAAACCAATCAATATCGATTTGTAATGGAACAGAACAGTTCTACAATAAAGGACTAAAACCACACAATCATCACAATAGATACAGAAAAAGCACCTGAAAAAATCCAACACCTTTCATAATAAAAATGCTCAACAATTAGGAATAGAAGATAACAACCTGGACCTGAAAAACACCATCTATGAAAAACACACAACTTCTATTATAATTTACGATAACTGAATGCTTTCTCCTTAAAATCAAAGACAAGACAAAGATGTTCTCTTTCAACATTTCTACTCAAAATTTTACTGGAGGCACTCATCAGGGCAATTAGGCAAAAAAAAAAAAAAAAAAAAGAAAGCATATCCAACTTGGAAAGGAAGAAGTATAACAGAAGATAGGAGGATCTTGTATATTGGAAATACTAAGGAATAAACAGATACAGACACCCCCTACACAGGCACACATGCGGGTTATATTAGAAACAATAAACTAGTTCAGTAGTGTTCCCGTATACAAGCTCAACTTACAAAATTAATTGTATTTCTACACACTGGCAAAGAATAATTCAAAAATAAAATTAAGAAAACAATTTAATTTACAATAGCATAAAAAGATTAAGATACTTAGGAATAAATTTAATTTTAAAAGTATAAAATATATTCTGAAAGCTACAAAATATTGTTGAAAGAAATTAAAGAAGATCTAAATGGCAAAAAAGTCCATGTTCACAAAGCAGAAGACTTAATATTGCTAAGATATGAATGCTTCCTAGGTGGCACAGTGGTAAAGAATCTGCCTGCCAATGCAGATGTGAGTTCAATTCCTGGGTCAGGAAGATCCCTTGGAGTAGGAAATGGCAACCCACTCCAGTATTCTTGCCTGGAAAATTCCATGAACAGAGGAAACTAGTGGACTATACAGGCCATGGGGCCACAAAGAGTCTGACACAACTGAGCATGCATGTACTCCCCAAATTGTTCTACAGATTCAGTGCAATCCCTATCAGAATTTCAGCCAGTTTCTTTGTAGAAATTAATAAGCTGACCCTAAAATTCATTTGAAATTGCAAGCATCCCAAAACAATCATGAAAAAGACAAAGGTATAAAATAAGCTACAAGGATATATTGTACAACACAGGGAATATAGCCAATATTTTATAATAACTATAAATGGAATATAACCTTTAAAAATTGTAAACAAAAAAAAATTGTAAACCACTATATGGTACACCTGAAACTTACACAATACTGTATATCAACTATACCTTAAATTAAAAATAATTTTTAAAAAAAAAGTGGTAGAAGAAGAAAAGGCTTCTGGTAGTGGAATAAAAGACTTAGGGTGGATCAGAAAGAATGAATTCTTCTGTCCTTGAAGCCAGAAACTCTGCTTATTTCCCAAGCAGAATATGCCCCACCAAAGGGTCTTTGTCCTTAGTCTTCCTGACTACTTGGTGACCTGCTTTATGGGAATGGTTGCTTTTTTAGTAAGAAATGTAGTTCCTGGACACACCAATCTCCTGACTTCCTCTCTACCCCCAGAATAACTTGTCTTTCAGTCCTTTAAAAAAAATAAATACAACTGTTAAAAAGAACCTCTCATCTTATCCTGCAGAGCCCTGCTGTCCCCTTGGTTACCTCCAGGACCCACATGCACAGTCATTCCCACCCGTATTTCAACCTCACCCTCCGGGTGGGGTCAATGAGTCCGCGACCTAGTGAATGGGACTGCTGAGGCCTTAATTAAGAGAAAAGCCATTAAAATGAGCAGGGTGGTTTGCAAGCTTCATAATAAAGATAGACAAATAACTTTGTAGAATTCAGAAGGAAGATACCAGCCAGAAGTGTATCAAGGAAATTTTTTACAAATCTTCACTTTTACTTTATTTTACCTGCTTGGTTTTATATGAAGCGTCCTCAGTTACAGCCTTTAATTACATTGCTCAGACTGAACATAATACACTTTCATATGTACCCTTTAATTTTAGATTCCAACCTTTGTCCTCCTAATTCCTATGAAGTAAATAAAACAAACAGGCAAAGGTTGACTCAGAGATTATATTTTTATATGGAAGGATGCAGAACTTACCACTCTCTTTTCCCTGAAATCAATGCCGACTGTTGTGATGAATTTGGAGTTAAATTTACCATCTGTGTACTGATAAAGCACACTGGTCTTCCCTACTCCCGAGTCTCCCAGAGCTAAAAACTTGATAAGGTAATCATAGTCTCCATCAGACATAATGAAGAACTCAGCGTGTCACCTGAAAAATACAAACAAATTCAGATTTACCAAAAACTCATCAGAAAATATCAGAATCCCCTTCTTTTAGGATCCAGTTCAATAAGTACTTCTACATAACACCTATATGCCTAAGGGTTCTGTGAAGAAAGGATTAGATATTATTCACTGTCCCAAGGACTTAATCATTTGCTGGATAAGATGCTACTGAACTGTGCTGTGCTTAACACAAAAATTCCAACTGAGAATGAAAATCAAGAAGATAATGGTCACTATCTTATACCCAGATCATGTAGAACAAAAGTTAACAAAACAAAGGAAGAAAGAGAATGTTTGTTGTTGTTTAGTTGCTAAATTGTGTCTGACTCTTTTTGGACCCCATGGATTGTATAGTTTGCCAAGCTCCTCTGTCCGTGGGATTTCCCAGGCAAGAATACTGGAGTAAATTGCCACTTCCTTCTCCAAAGAGAATGTTTACAGGAATAATAATAATTCTTAGAGTGCAAGTGGTTCCGACTGTACCTCCTTTCTCAAAGTCTCCTAGTGCTATATCCTTGGCTTTTCTTTTGGACATCTAGGCAATTTCATTTGTCCTATGCATTTTCACATGTCATTACAGTTCCTTCAAAGATAATGCTAATAAAACTTGGTTTGCAGCTTCCTCACATTATTGGAGAAGGACATGGCAACCCACTCCAGTACTCTTGCCTGGAGAATCCTGTGGATGGAGAAACCTGATAGGCTGCTGTCCGTAGGGTCGCACAGAGTCGGACACGACTGAAGCAACTTAGCAGAGGCACATATTATTATTGTCACCTACTACATATTAAACCAGATCTTTCTGGAATATCACTGTTCACTTGAGAACTGAGTTCCACCATGAAGGGCGCATTTACCTACACTTGCCTTGATAGTCTATAGTAAATGCTACCAATTCAGCTCTTCAGCACTGGGCAAAACAAGTCTACCTTTGAGAAGAAATATTCTTGCTTTTCCAGCAAGACCTAACTATGGTTACCTTTTATCTTTCACAATCAGCACTTTTCAAGATTTATTTTTAATCCTTTAAATAGCTTCAAACTATTCAAAATATTAATCTGACTGGAAACATAGTCTATCTTCAGAGAAAGCTTACTTCTTTTTGTCCTCTCATTTCTAATACCAATAAATCCTCTTGAAAATCAGAAAAGCAATCATCCTGTTATCACTGACAATGCTACCTGCCCATTCAATATAAACATTTACCTATCCACATACACATCATAAGTCCTGCATTAGACTCTGCTGGTTTGGGGGACCTCCCCCGTGGTTAAGAATCACCTTCCAATGCAGGGGACACAGGTTTGATCCCTGGTGGGGGAACTAAAATCCCACATGCTGCCAGGCAACTAAGCCCATGTGCTGCAACTAGAGAAGCCCCTGCATGCCACAACTAGAGAAAGCCCACATGTGGCAACGAAGAGCCCATGAGCTGCAATGAAGACTCAGTGTAGCCAAAATAAAGAAAAAAAAAATTCTGCTGATTTCCCTCTCATTGTCCCCTTTTCATCCAGTCAGCTCCTATCCAGAAACTTTACCACAATTCTCAATGCTTCCCATTGGATTATTCCTATAGCTACATAAAAAAAGCTCAGGCAAGGACATTCACTGACTTTTCAAGGTTGCCTCCCCTAGCCCATCCTCAGTTTGATGACTCACCTTATGTTCAAAAATCCTGAATTCTGATTCCCAAGAGCTGCTGCAGTAACCTCTGCAGAGTGCCTTAGTGTGGAGCTACCACCTCACACGCAGACATGGCTGGTCGTCACTAAGGGCAAAGCCTCTACAAACACTCAGCACTCTGTTTGCACACAGTAAAGAGTGACACAGTGCAGATGACGGCTTTCCATTTACAGCTTCTGTACTCACAGGTGCGGGTTTGCCAGTACTGATGGGGTATAACAACGCTTCTCCAGAAGATGACCACTTGGGTCCAAATAAAGACTAGCAAGTCTCATCACAGCATCTGACTGGCTCCAAGTTATTCATAAATAAGAGATAAGAATTGAAAAGTAGGTCCAGATAGCATTGAACCATTTGAGGGGGGGGGGTTCCCCTCCAAATAAATGAGTAAGCAGAAAGCAACTCCAAATTCTGCAAGGAGAGGGATATAAGACGTTTCTGTGGCTACCTTGTTTTCTGTTTATTTTTATTTTGAAAAAAAGTTGATCATTTCTATAAATATGTTTTTGTATCATTTTAAGTACAGGAGAAAATGTTGTCATCAATGGCACACTCTTCTAGAACTCTCTAAACGTACTTAAATGGAATTCAAAGACAGATGAACGTATCTTTAGGGCCCCCAAATTTAAAGTGTTTAGTTATCATGGGAGAAGAATTACACATCTAAGTCTATAAATGGTCTTCATGGGTTTTGTTTTCTATTCATGGTAACAGCAATACATAACAGTCTGTCCAAAACCAAACCATCATAAAAGAAGTGTTAACAAACAAAATACCACAACTAACGGTACAGATGCCACTGCTGACATTAATCATAGTTTATATTCTTGAGACTGCACCCTTAGATAATTATCTGCCTGTTGACCTGAAAATAAATGTTCAGACCTTCCATTTCCTGGGTTGTTTGCTAAAGAATAAAACAGAACCCAGAGAATTTAATTCATTTGCACAGTCTAGAACAAATGTCTCCTAACTTTAAGTCCAATGTCTATTCTACCCCAAGCTTTGTGGCCATTACTCAAATTTTTACAAATGCATGTTGGACTTACAAGTGACCAGGTACGGGGGACTTCCTTGGTGGTTCAGTGGTTAAGAATCTACCTTGCAATGCTGGGGATGTGGATCCAATTACTGAACAGGAAACTAACATCCCACATGCCATGGAGCTACTGAGCCCATGTGCCACAACTAGAGAATCTGTGTGCCGCTGTGAAAGATCCTACTTTACCATGATTAAGACCTGACAAAAACAAAATAAATAAATAAATAAATATTTTTTTAAAGTGGCCAGATTTGGTATCATATAAGGTAGCCTAACAGGAAACATGTGACTTCTGAAGTCAAGCAGAGATAGACTGATTCCATGTCTCCCACCTACTGGCTACCCAGATGTTTTGCAGCCTTGGATTTTCAGGTTTCCATTCTATGAAAAAGAAGATAATGTACTCTACTTCACCCCATTGTTCTAAGGATTGAATGAGACACTCTTTGTGGAGTGACCAGCACAATGCTTGGCAGATGCTGGGTAGTCAGTAAATGCTGGTTCACGCTCATCTCCCCACGCTGGACAGATCAGATGGGGCTCTGAAGACCTAGAGCAATTTCTGAAATAGTCTCTGGGAAGCTTGAAACATGCATTTCTGACACAAAAGATTGTTGACTGGCTCGGAGTAGTTCACTAAGTCAGAAAAGATGACCCTATTTTTTGGCTAAATCTAACCATTTTCAATTAATTTTAAGTAGATATGTCATTTTCAAAAGAGTTATGACCAGCCTAAAATCAGGTTTAAATTACATAAAACACTCCAATCCATTCTAACCAATTCATACTTGTTCAAAAGAACCTCAATGGTTCATTCTGGTTGAGAATGAAAGAGTTAAGTTCAAAGACATTCTATCTACAAAACCATTTCTGATTGATCTAAAGCCACTTTGGCTAAAACCACATGTGTCTAACCATTTAGGTCTGGTTTCAAGAGCTCAAATAGGCTTCAGGCTGGTTTTAGCTAGCTCAAATAAGCTGTCACTTAGACAAGCAGGTTCTGACTGACTCATATGAGGTTTGATTGGTTCAGAATAAATTTTACTGAATCAAGTTAACAGTGACCAATTAAATCTATCTGCAACGGGGCCACAGTTGCTCTAATTTTATCAAAACACTTGTAGCTAGTTCAAGGTAAAAACTGGTTCAAAACAGTCCAAGTTGAGACTTCCCTGGTGGTCCAAAGGCAAAGACACAGTGTTCCCTATGCAGGAGTCCTGGATTTGATCCCTAGTCAGGGAACACGGGGCTTCCCTTGTGGCTCAGCCGGTAAAGAATCCACCTGCAATGTAGAAAACCTGGGTTTGATCCTGGTTTGGGAAGATCCCCTGGAGAAGGGAAAGGCTACCCACTCCAGTATTCTGGCCTGGAGAATTCCAGACTGTATAGTCCATGAAGTCATAAAGAGTCAGACACAATTGTGCAACTTTCACTTTCAGGGAACTAGATCCCACATGTCACAATTAAGACTTTGCATGCCACAACAAAGACTGAAGATTCCACATGTTGCAACTAAGACCCAGTGCGGCCAAAAAATAAGCATTTAAAAAAAAAAGTCCAAGTTGACTGATCAGATGTTCAGTTTAAGACTAAAAAAGTAAAATGATAATCAGAACTACCAAAAGCAATGGTTTGGTGTTTTAAACTTAATCAATAAGTTTAAAATTTTAAACTTATTGCCAAATCAATAAACTTAAAATTTTATTTATAATCACCTCAATTGTAGACAACTTGAACTCAAAAATGTATCTCCACCACAGTATAGTATCTTCCTACAACTGAACAGTTTGTCCATGTTGGAGTACAGTATACTGGTTGGGAGAAAGGACACTATCCAAGGAGAAAACAATAAACAACAGGAAAAGGCATGATGAGTGACACTTGCCTCTTGGGTTGAGAACTCACTCTCTGACTTATCTCAAGGATCTGGCAGCAAAACATTGATCTCTGATCCAACAATGAAATATAAATTTCAGTTGGGTGGAACATTCAGGAAATTGGGAGGTTATTTAGAGTTTGTCCAAACTTGGACACAATGACCAGGCCAGTTTGGGTTAACAGAGACCAGAATTCTAAACAGTAAGGAAATAAAAGGTTTCAGGGAACAGGCCAGGTCTTCAAATTGTTAATAGAGATTTTTTCAGAGTTTTGGCAGGGTATTGATGGTGATAGGTTTCTTGTCTGAGATTCTGGTAGGTCTTCACATAGAAACATCTTCGTATGAAAAATTATTTTTGTTTCTTATTTTTGTTACTCAAGTCCTGAATGGTGTCTCTGGAGCCTATTCTTCAGGAGACAAAATATCCCACTCCTCAACTACGGAAATAATGAATTATTTTTCAGTATCAGTTCAGTCGCTCAGTCGTGTCCGACTCCTTGCAACCCCATGAACCGTGGCACACCAGGCCTCCCTGTCCATCACCAACTCCTGGAGTCCACCCAAACTCATGCCCACTGAGTTGGTGATGCCATCCAACCATCTCATGCTCTGTCGTCCCCTTCTCCTCCTGCCCTCAATCTTTCTCAGCATCAGGGTCTTTTCAAATGAGTCAGCTCTTCACATCAGGTGGCCAAAGGATTGGAATTTCAGCTTCAACATCAGTCCTTCCAATGAACACCCAGGACTGATCTCCTTTAGGATGGACTGGTTGGATCTCCTTGCAGTCCAAGGGACTCTCAAGAGTCTTCTCCAACACCACAGATCAAAAGCATCAGTTCTTTGGCACTCAGCTTTCTTTATAGTCCAACTCTCACATCCATACATGACTACTGGAAAAACCATAGCCTTGACTAGACAGACACTTTTGTTGGCAAAGTAACATCTCTGCTTTTTAATATGCTGTCTAGGTTGGTCATAACTTTCCTTCTAAGGAGTAAGCGTCTTTTAATTTCATGGCTGCAATCACCATCTGCACTGATTTTGGAGCCCAAAAAAAAAAAGCCAGCCACTGTTTCCACTGTTTCCCGTCTATTTGCCATGAGGGTGATCGAACCAGATGCCATGATCTTAGTTTTCTGAATGTTGAGCTTTAAGCCAACTTTTTCACTCTCCTCTTTCACTTTCATCAAGAGGCTCTTTAGTTCTTCTTCACTTTCTGCCATAAGGGTGGTGTCATCTGCATATCTGAGGTTATTGATATTTCTCCCGGCAATCTTGATTCCAGCTTGTGCTTCATCCATCCCAGTGTTTCTCATGATGTACTCTGCATATAAGTTAAATAAGCAGGGTGACAATATACAGCCTTGACGTACTCCTTTTCCTATTTGGAACCAGTCTGTTGTTCCATGTTCAGTTCTAATTGTTGCTTCCTGACCTGCATACAGGTTTCTCAAGAGGCAGGTCAGGTGGTCTAGTATTCCCATCTCTTTTTATGTTGGCATTTTAGAGCACAAAGGGGAACAGAATAAAATACACAATGCAAAATCTGGGGCACCCAAACAACATGTCGTGCACACAATTTCCAGCAAGTACTCCAACCTACTGATCCTTGGGAAGCCAGTTCATCAAGCCCTCCCAATTGCATTGCTCTTACTAAAAATATGTCAGATGCCCACATGTCAAGCAATTTGCATGCATTAGGGCAAAACCCTCATCACAGCCCTAAAGATACACATCATACATACTTCCTCCCTCGGAAAAATCTCAGTGTCTTTCTATCATGAATGCCACAATGAAAGGATGAGTAAGTGAGTTTTGGGAAGTCTATCACATGTCAACATGGGCTCAATTCCAATGTATTGTTGAGAAACAGAAAGAAGTGGAGGTTAAGAGCATGGACTCTAGAATTGAATCACCCACATGTGAGTTCAGTCATGTCACTTTAGAAAACTTAACGTCTTTTAGGGTCTCCATTTTAAAAATGGGAATGATATCCTATTTTATTAATACTATTATGTATATGCTTTGTTATTTTAACTTTCTTATAAGTAGGGTGTATCTTATATTTCACAGTTTTACAACCTATGACACCTTGCAACTGTTAGTAAATAAAATGGCACTAGAAATACAGTTGTGTGAAAACCTTTCAATAGCATCTTCTAGCAAAATCAAGATACAGCATCAACACATTTAGATTTGGTGAAGCACAATAGTACATCTATCTCAAACGTCTGTTGTGAGGATTGAGTTAGTGTATACATATAAAGTTTGGAATAGTGCTTGGCACACAATAACTGCTATTAGCATCATAACCTAGCAGTCTAGTTCTGAAAGGTTAATATCCAGGCAATCTTCCTTCCTAGAAACCTAAAAAAATAACTTAATCCCTAAAGTAAAAAAAGACACAAAATAAGACTCTATGGAGACCATTTGAACATAAGGTCACTTCTTTAAACACAATGCCTCCTGGAGGAAGTAGCATCTAAACCTCAAGGAAATGTCTTCTATTAATAAAAGTCAAGAATGCCCTCAATTTTGGATAGGCAAAAAAAAAAAAAAGACTTTCTTATCCAGCTCACTTCTTTCTTTCCTCCTTACACAAATATTTTTTCAAAGTGCTCTCCACCCTCACTCTCATGATAGTAACAATAGAAGACAAGGAACACCCACTTCTTCAACAAGTACCATGTGGTGACAAATACCTGGTAAGAGAAAGTCAATGATCTTCTTCCTTATTTAAAAAATAAAATACATTTTAATTGCTCTTCATGAAATAAGATAGAAGAAAATGGTTTAGCTAAAACAAACGGGAAAGACCCCTCTCTGTGTGAATCTCGGTGTCTCTATGTGCCTCTCTCTCCCTCACACACACACACACACAACATAGTCCAAACTCTCCATGAAGCTCCCTATTAAATTCAGTCATAGATTCCAGTCTTAGGATCCCCTATCACAAGGCAGAGTCATTCTACAGTTACCCCAGATAATCTGGCCAGTTCTTGAAAGCCTGATTTTCCCTCTATCAACCATATTTAGTACAGAGATTAACAAAGCAGGGGGAGATGGTATTACCTGAACCACTACCACACGCCACAAATGGCAGGAGACAGTCACACGTTTTGTCATCATCCTTAAGGAGAACTTCAAGACTGTATAAGAAAGGGATGTTTTCTTAATATGGTGGTAAGTAGGTTTGGGTTCAAATTCTGAACACTTGTTGGTGTGACTTGGTCCAAGTTCGTCACACTAAGCCTGCATTCTTAAACTACAAAGTAGAAATAACATTACAAACCTCACTGGGTTACTTTAAAGATGAAGTGACATAAACCACAGAAAATTTTAGCACACTGCTTGGTTTGAATCGTGTTCAACAACTGAAATTTCTCTTTATCAATACTACTACTAAAGCATAGCCTCATCACATTCTTATTAGGCAAAGCATGTAATTTTACAACCAGTGCCTGAACCTTCTGAAAAAATTGAAAAATTCAATTTAGCTGCTGTCATGTACGAGGCCTTTATCACAAAAGTTACCTTGGCATTCTGATCTAACAGTGAGTTTTAACTGGGTAATTTCAGCACTGTCAGAGCTAGAGTGTTCATCACCAAAGCATTTTATAATACACCAAGATCTGAGTAGGTGCAATGTGTGTTTACCAAATGAGCTCTGGCTACCACTGTCTCAGGTCACTGCAATTGCTATACCCTGAAATGAAACACATTTACTTTCACTGCGAAAGCAAGATGTATACTGCCCAAGAGTGGGGCTCCCCATTTCTACAATAGAAGACAGCCTCTGCTCTCTGTGCACATGACCTTCCTCTTCTCAATTTCTGGTCTAGTTTGAATGGATATGTTTCCACCCTCCTCAACAGGTTGGAAAAGGTCAGTTTTCATTCCAATCCCAAAGAAAGGCAATCCCAAAGAATGCTCAAACTACCGCACAATTGCACTCATCTCACACGCTACAGTAATGCTCAAAATTCTCCAAGCCAGGCTTCAGCAATATGTGAACTGTGAACTTCCAGATGTTCAAGCTGGATTTAGAAAAGGCAGAGGAACCAGAGATCAAATTGCCAACATTCGCTGGATCATGGAAAAAGCAAGAGTTCCAGAAAAACATATATTTCTGCTTTATTGACTATGCCAAAGCCTTTGACTGTGTGGATCACAATAAACTGTGGAACATTCTGAAAGAGATGGGCCAACCAGACCATCCAACCTGCCTCTTGAGAAACCTGTATGCAGGTCAGGAAGCAACAGCTAGAACTGGACATGGAACGACAGACTGGTCCCAAATAGGAAAAGGAGTACGTCAAGGCTGTATATTGTCACCCTGCTTATTTAACTTATATGCAGACTACATCATGAGAAACGCTGGGCTAGATGAAGCACAAGCTGGAATCAAGATTGCCGGGAGAGATATCAATAATCTCAGACATGCAGATGACACCACCCTTATGGCAGAAAGTGAAAGAGGAGAGTGAAAAAGTTGGCTTAAAGCTCAACATTCAGAAAACTAAGATCATGGCATCTGATCCCATCACTTCATGGCAAATAGATGGGGAAACAGTGGAAACAGTGTCAGACTTTATTTTGGGGGGCTCCAAAACCACTGCAGATGGTGATTGCAGCCATGAAATTAAAAGACGCTTACTCCTTAAAAGGAAAGTTATGACCAACCTAGATAGCATATTAAAAAGCAGAGACGTTACTTTGCCAACAAAGGTCCATCTAGTCAAGACTATGGTTTTTCCAGTGGTCATGTATGGATGTGAGAGTTGGACTACAAAGAAAGCTGAGCACTGAAGAATTGATGCTTTTGAACTATGGTGTTGGAGAAGACCCTTGAGAGTCCCTTGGACTGCAAGGAGATACAACCAGTCCATCCTAAAGGAGATCAGTCCTGAATATTCATTGGAAGGACTGATGCTGAAGCTGAAACTCCAATACTTTGGCCACCTCATGTGAAGAGTTGACTCATTGGAAAAGACCCTGATGCTGGGAGGGATTGGGGGCAGGAGGAGAAGGGGACGACAGAGGATGAGATGGCTAGATGGCATCACCAACTCGATGGGCATGAGTTTGAGTAAACTCCAGGAGTTTGTGATGGACAGGGAGGCCTGGCGTGCTGCGATTCATGGGGTCGCAAAGAGTCGGACACGACTGAGCAACTGAACTGAACTGAACAGGTTGACAGTGAAATAGATGAAATTATAAGCAAAGAGCTTATCTTGTTTGTGCAAAGATCTCAGGTAGGGACTTTCCTGATGGTCTGGTGGCTAAGATTCTGAGCTCCCAATGCAGGGAGCCAAGGTTCAATTCCTGGTCAGGGAAGTAGATACCACATGTTGCAACCAAGACACAATGCAGCCAAATAAATAAAAGTAAATATTAAAAACATTAAAAGAAAAAAAAAGATTCCATGTGCCATAACGAAAATCAAAGATCCCACGTGCTACAACTAAGACTTGGTGCAAACAAATAATTATTCTTTTCAAGAAGATCTTAGGTAGAGAAAAGTTACATAGGCTTTGAAAAATAGAAACAGGAATGTCTTTCTTCCTTGTCTCCTTATTGAAAGATGAGTTTGGCTTTATCCAAATTCAGAATATTAGATTATAAGTGCATTACATATTCACCTATAATCTATGATTTGTAAATGGATTCTTCTCAATATAGTGTTTTGTAGTAATATCATACATCCACCATTGATAGTGAAAAGAGAGGCATGTGACTAAAAACTGACAGAATCTAAATTTACATATCTTAATATTTATACATGTGCCTGTTACATAGGAATATTCCATTTTCCCTATTTAAACAAAGTGAAAAGACTAACTTCTAGCAGATGATGATATCTAAATGCCATTTAGATGATATATAAAGTGACAAATTATTCAAGGAAAAAACAGAATTATCTACAAAAACTGTTGAATTAAATATACATTCCCAAATATTGCCAGGACATCCAAATATATCATGTGTAAAAGCATTCTTCAGACATTTGCAATTCTTTATGAGTATTACAGAGAAGGCCCAGAATAAAGAAAAAATAAACAGTCCCAACCCAAGAGTTCACCTACTATTTCTAAGATGTTACCATCACCTCTGTAGGTAACCAACATAAACCGGTAGACCAATAATTCAAGCAACTACAAAAAGCAGAGGCACCAGAATGTTCCATGGAAGTAGAAAATGTTCTTCTGGAAGACCACTGTCAACAACTCAAATGAGATACTGGCTTTTTTGTTTTTTTAAACTATAGAGATCATTGATTCATTTATTCCAAAGATGTTATTTGTTGTCCACACCTCTTTTAGGATCAGAATATAAATGTTTACCAAAATTTATGAAAAGTAAACACTGGGTGTTGTATTGCTCATAGTTTGTGACAAGTACATCCTGTTTTATAGACACAGAGTAACAGGAATAAAGGTGTAATACAGAATCTGTCACTTGTAAAATATAGGCAATACCGTGGTAATAGGAGTGGCTGTTTGGTTTGCTGAGTAATATCTCAAATAACATGAAAGTATCCCCATAATGGTCACAACCACATGTCCTGTCAATGGAATGTCTCACCTGTGGCTAAATGTGCTTCTTAAAGACACCATGAAGCAAGGAAGACTCCAAGAATTACAAAGAAGTGCAATACCTGTGAAGTCTACTCCCTCGAAGACAATGAAACATAGGTGTCAGAGTCAAGGTCTCCTAAATTCAAACAATGGGACACCACCACCCACCTGTGTAAAGTGAGTAGCAAAATGCATGATGGAAATCAATATACCATAGCTCTTCTAATGACTACAACAGATTAAGGTTTGAAAACTGATATTATGACATTAAGACTGGTGTCTTTTCCATGATATCATAAGAGGGACACTGAACCTAATAAAGCTCCTAAAGAATGGAGTAAAAATATTTTCTGAAAATGGAAAAGGAGGAGTGACCTAAGCTTGGTTCGGTTCAGTTGCTTAGTCGTATCCGACTCTTTTCGATCCCATAGACTGCAGCACGCCAGGCCTCCCTGTCCATCACCAACTCCCAGAGTTTACTCAAACTCATGTCCATTGAGTTGGTGATGCCATCCAACCATCTTATCCTCTGTAGTCCCCTTCTCCTCCTGCCTTCGATCTTTCCCAGCATCAGGATCTTTTAAATGAGTCAGTTCTTCGCATCAGGTGGCCATGGTATTGGAGTTTTAGCTTAAGCATCAGTCCTTCCAAAGAGTATTCAGGACTGGAGAAGGAAATGGCAAAACACTTCAGTATTCTTGCCTTGAAAGAACCCCATGAACAGTATGAAAAGACCTAAGCTCCCTGGAAGGCAATATATCTGCAAGACTAACTGATTCATAGAGGAAATTCTGCTATTAAGTTTTGAAGAAGTAGAAGTGAAGAGTTGTTGGCTATGTCAGAGTGACGCCAAACTCCCAGGGCCAAGACTCAAAGATGGAAATATGAGGAGTGAGCATGTTGCTACCACAGACAGAACTGGAAGGATTACAAATGAAGAAGCACTCAAAGGACCTGAAATTGAAGAATGCATTTCCAAGGTTGCAAAACACCTTGGAATACCCTTTATGTGTATTTATGACTGAGGATCAGAGTTGAGGACTCTGCCGAGTCTGGTCCTCCTGGAATGTGGGAGGGTTGGAAGGCCTTTGGCCAACACAATCTGGCTGTCCATGTGCATCTCACCTGCCTCAAAGCTTTTCATGTGAGGTAACACAGGGAAGATGCTGATTTCTCAGAGGAAATGCACCCAGTCAAGAAAAGAATCACCTCGCTTTGTGATGGAGCAACAATGCTTCTTCCACAACAAGAAAATTTTAGGATGAAAAAAACTGTGAATTAAAAGAATCCAGACCTGTTGAAGATGACTTTCCAAACAATAAAAACAGTGGGGTAAATATCCCTGAGTTGGTAGTAGCTGGGGAAGAGAGGGTTCCTTCATCATTGCCTTTTTAAAAAACTAGGACAAAAACTCTATATTTATTCATGTAGAGAAACTGTGTCCAGGGTATACCACCGCCCTGCCTTTCTAGACTCCTTTATTTGCATACTAGGACATCATTGTCACTGTTGTTTTGTAAGTGTGATTTTCTACAGTGTACTTTAACATTTCCCTGACTTCTTAATCAAAGGGCACAGACTGTACCTCATCTTTTCTGTGATGAGATGCACTGTGCCCCAGTGGCTCAGCGGTAAAGAATCCACCTGCCAAGGCGGGAGATGCGGATTCAATCCCTGTGTCAGCAAGATCCCCTGGAGGAGGAAATGGCAATGCACTCCAGTATTCTTGCCTGGAAAATTTCAAGAACAGAAGAGGCTGGGGGGGGTCACAAAGAGTCGGACACAACTGAGCACGCACGCACTGTACGTAACTGCATACTTTCAGGAGCTGTGAATGGTGAGGGCTCCTACTCCACACACCCGACTGAGGTGAAGCATTGGTCTGGCATACAGACACTCATGAAGGCCACTAAGATGCACTGGATATGTCTTTATTTCTCCCTCGTTCTGTCAACCCCATAGCCTTGCCTGTGCTGACCACATCAGAGCACAGCTGTTCTCTGCCCCAGGGATATGCTTCTCAGATGCAGGCTGGCTTATGAAAGCACATCATCTCTTCACAGCTGGTTTTCTTTTCCACAGTCTCCTGTCCACCCTATGATTCCCTCCTGTTGGGTCCCATGTCTATTCATTGCCCTGAGTCATGACCCCTCTGCTCTCTCTCCTTTTCTGGCTTTCCTGTCTCTCATCTCCAGGTACTCGTCCTAAACTTCAGCTTGTGCGAGTAAAAACTGACCTTACACCATCAATGCCAGTCAATGATTATTGGTGCTCTCCTTATAATGGTGAGCGGCTACCTCAATTTTAAGGTATTGGACCCTCCTTCACAAGCTCATTAGGGACTTCTGCTTTTCCAATAAGGAAAGAGGAGTTTTCCTCCAGCTAAGTCTGGGAACAGGGCCATTTCTGAAACCCAAGTGCTTCTCCGTGGTGCCAGCTTGGGTTTTATCATATATTGATGAAAAGGCAGCATACAGACACAAGTTGATCATGAGTTTAAAACACTATTGTCTGTAAATATTCCACCATATGTTAACTTAGTTCTTTTAAAAACAGTAAAATAGGCTCAGAAAAAAAAAATCAAACTATTTCCTGACGTTTTAGCAGCACCAGACAACAGTACTCGGATTCTTAGCCTCTCTTGTTTGGTGTTGATAAGCTCTAAACAGCCGGCTATAGGTCTTTCTAGCTCTCATCAGATCCACTGTCTCTGTTAATATACTTACAACACATGTTTAGCTGCTCCCTACATATCATATTCTTTAACAGCTAAATCAAAAGGAAAAAAAAAAGAAACTCACCTATGGCCCAGGTCCAGTGGGATATACTTCTTGTTGATTCTCAAGAAGTCTTGCCCAGTTCCACCTATTCAGTAGGCAGTCTTAGCAAGGGACTGTTTGCATTTCTATCAACAGCTGTGTATAGACTAGGGTGTGCCTTGAGTTTACTTATGCAAAAGAGGACAGAAGTACTTGCAGTCACCCAGCCTATCTGACAGCCTATCAGTCTGTCAGATCACATTGTTGGCTTTTTTGTGATTATTGTTCTTGTTTTCTAATTTTATTACCTTTGGGTCAGTAAATGCGGTCTGCTTAATATCAAATTGGGGAGGGGGTTTTTAAATATGAAAATAATCTGTATTCCCTGTTTGTTGCATGCAGAATTAGATATGTGCTAGTTCAAGCCAGTTAGTTGCATTTTTCAGTCTGATATATCCTTGTTTATGTTTTTCTACTTCTCCTGTTAGGTTCCAAGGAAATAATGTATCTTATTTTAGAAAATTAAGCACAAGACAATGTCTTAAAGGAGATGAAAATAACACATCATAAAAGAACAAGGCACTGCAGTCCTTATGAGAAGCCTCAAGTCTGTGGGATCTCAAGCCTTCTGGGATCCATAGAGGTGCTTTAAGAGTCTATAATTATTCAAATGCCTTTTTTCCACTTTATTATTATTTTTTTAACTGGAATAAAAATCTACAGTCAAATGAGTTATAATCCACACTCAGAGGTCTCCAAACTGCTCACTGACACTGCCTGGCAAAGTTATTTGCTAGACTAGTGCACATTACAACCCTCTCAATTAATGGCACATTTACGAGAGAATTCCAAATACTATTCCAAATACTATATAGTATTTGGCATTCTCATAAATGTGTCATTAATTGAGAAGGTTATAATGCATACTAGTCTTTCCTTATTTTCTTTCATTTTTAAAAATCTGGAGTGAATTCACATGTCCACTCTTGTGAGAGTAGTTAAGGAAGCATGTGTGAGCCACACTCAGTAAGTGACAGCAAGGCTCAGGCATGTCTGTTCAGCACACAGTGGCTTTTTTCCTGTTAGGACAGTCAATTGAGCAATAAGGAATGAACACAGTATGTTGCATCCTAGCATTTTATTACAGATCACTACAGAGATGATTTTATGTTTGGGGAGCTTCTTGTCTGACTTAGAGCAGTTTTAAGTTTGGGTTACTTTTTGTCCATAGCAGGTCAGTGTCTTCACAGCCAGCTGGATGCCCTGGCACTTGGACTCAAAACTACCTAACGTCACTGCCGCAGATCCTTCACTCCTCAGAAAACTGCTCTTGTCCAGCTGGTTGCAAACTTTCCTTAGCAAGTTTCTTCAAATGAAATCTTACCTGTCACTCTAATATATAAAACAGGTGAATTTAGAACCATTCTGGTGAAAGAAGTGAAGGTAAGCCCACTTTCAAGGCCTGTGAACCCAACAAGGTCCTAACAAGCACTCCACAGTATACATGTGGAAAACCAGTGTGGAAAGCTCAACCTCAAATGGCTCTGAATCATCTCATTTGCCTTCAACTTTGTACCCAACACTTTCTTTCTCCCTACATACCTCAGACTGACAGCTCATTACAAGGTCTGCTAGGCTTTTTCATTCAACATCTCCTAAAGACACCATCTCTCAAATCTTGCCCACTTAACCACAACCTTAGGACTCTTCATATCTGGGAGCGAAAATCTGGAATGTATTGAAAGGCCATGGTAAGAACTCCAAGAAGGGCTACCTGGAGCTTCAGAGAATAAGGAAAGAGTCTCGGAAACAATGATCATTGAGTCACTCAAAGGGAAAGGAGAGCTGTGGATCTACTGCTGAATAGTCCAGGGAAAATCTAGACCAAACTGGCCAGAGACGAACCAAGCAGTAGCATCCTCCTTGGAACAGAAAACCAGTGTACTTGCAAAATGGAACTACTGGAAGGATGTTCATAACAAGCTACCCTGTTGATTTTTTCCTAAAGGGCATTACAAAGTACAGTCACATTCTTCTTGATGGACTCAACAACCTATGCTTGGGCAGAACCCTCAGGAGTCAAGATATGCTTTGAAGAACACAATGAAATGATATAGCAAACTTACTATATGATACAGCAAAATAACTGAAAACATATTATTTTGCTCTGTATCCTAAGCCACTTTGTACTAAGGTACAGCCGAGAATAACAGAGCAGATGGGATAAAAACCTAAAATCCTCTCCACTAACTTGACTTTTCCCATAAATTCAAAAGAAATTACTAGTATTATATTTTCTCCACAGGACCCCTTGTTCCAGCTAATGGCTGTATCATGGGGAATGCAACACATGCAACAACTGCTACTTAGACCCATCAGCAAGTTCCAGGGAAGGAGGAAAGGGCACAGGTAAGATGGGAAAAGAGCAACCTCTAGTGTTCCCTAACCAAGAAGGCAGCCTCATATGAAGGTGGCACAGAACCAACTTCACTTCAGAAGGGCTAAATACAAATGGAGGTCCCAGACAGGTGGACAGAGTCACACCAGAGTTGAACACCAACAAACTAAGGAGTAGATCAAAAAGGGGGAGAGGTGGCTTATGAATTCGAGGAACTCAGGAGGACACCTACCCACACACACTGGGAAGACCACTTAGTTCCTCAGGAACCGCACTCAGAAAAGACCCAGGTAGTAGTTACTTTATCAAAAGCCAGAGAGATTCTTACCTAAGTCAGGGAAAGTATTCCAACAAGTTGCTCCCTCCTGCTTAACCCATGCAATTTCCAAGCCTCCCTAATTGACCCAGACAGGTTCCTGCCCTGCGCAAATGGAAAACTCAAGCATTCAGGTTAGAACTTGGTTCCCAAACCTATACCTGTCTTTGTCATCAACCAGATAGTAAGGACACCTACGGGAACCAAGCTCCTATTTTCTTTTTTGGCCACATTGTGTAGCATGTGTTAGTTCCCACCTCAAACCCATGCCCCCTGCTTTGGAAGTTTGGAGTCATAACCATTGGGCCACAAGGGAAGTTCCAAGTTCTATTTTCTGAATGCACCTATTAGAAAGACATTTGAAGGGAGGGGACTAAGAATATAGGGGTCAAAGTCAGTGAGCAAGATGGTCACTCAGAAACAATCTACAGGGCCTGATTAAAAAAAAAAGAGTGAATAAAGAGACCTCAATATAGGTATGCTAAGGCAAAATAAAGATTCTGTGTTAGCAAGGAAACTATGAATCTGCAGGAAAACAAGTCAAGAGGGGAAAGAAAATTACAGACAAGAGAAGCATAAAACACATGAAAGGAACACCATGAGGATGTAAGTATTTGTGCATGAATAACAGATAGACAAGCAGCAACTTTAGAAAGTTCAAGGGTTTGGAGGAAACTGAAGAAACATGTAATACTGTACTTCAGCTTAATGAGAATAAAATGAGAATCTATATATGAAAGAGGTGACCTCAAAGTAGTAAAAAAGGTTTTATAAGCTACACATGAAAATCATTCTCATAATTCTATAATCATGCCTTAATAGACCCATTTGTTAAAAGTATAAAGTTAGCCCTCACATGGGCTTCCCTTGTGACTCATTTGGTAAAGACTCTGAGAGATGGGAATACCAGACCACCTGACCTGCCTCTTGAGAAACCTATATGGAGGTCAAGAAGCAACAGAACTGGACATGGAACAACAGACTGGTTCCAAATAGAGAAAGGAGCATGTCAAGGCTATCTATTGTCCCCCTGCTTATTTAACTTATATGCAGAGTACATCATGTGAAATGCCAGGCTGGATGAAGCACAAGCTGGAATCAAGATTGCTAGAAGAAACATCAATAAGCTCAGATATGCAGATGACACCACCCTTACAGCACAAAGTGAAGAACTGAAGAGCCTCCTGATGAAAGTGAAAGAGGAGAGTGAAAAAGTTGGCTTAAAACTCAATATTCAGAAAACTAAGATCATGGCATCCGGTCCCATCACTTCATGGCAAATATATGGGGAAGCAATAGAAACAGTGATGACTTATTTTTTGGGGATGCAAAATTACTGCAGATGGTGACTTCAGTCATGAAATTAAAAGACTCTTGCTCCTTGGAAGAAAAGCTAAGACCAACCTAGACAGCATATTAAAAAGCAGAGACATTACTTTATCAACAAAGGTCCATCTAGTCAAAGCTATGGTTTTTCCAGTAGTCATGTATGGATGTGAGAGTTGGACTACAAAGAAAGCTGAATGCCAAAGAATTGATGCTTTTGAACTGTGGTGTTGGAGAAGACTCTTGAGAGTCCCTTGGACTGCAAGGAAATCCAACCAGTCCATCCTAAAGGAGATCAGTCCTGGATGTTCATTGTAAGGACTGATGCTGAAGCTGAAACTCCAATACTTTGGCCACCTGATGTGAAGAACTAACTCATTTGAAAAGACCCTGATGCTGGAAAGATTGAAGGCAGGAGGAGAAGGGGACGACAGAGGATGAGATGATTGGATGGCATCACCGACACGATAGACATGAGTTTGAGTAGGCTCTGGGAGGTGGTGATGGACAGGGAAGCCTGGCATGCTGCAGTCCATGGAGTCACAAAGAGTTGGACACGACAGAGCAACTGAACTGAACTAGCCCTCACATACCAATAAATTTGATTGCAAAAGTTAGTAAGTTAAGCATTTTGACCCCAGGAATTATCTTTCCATTAAAATAATGATGTTGTCACTGATATCATTTTAATTTAGAACTTTCCTATTTATTTGTACATCACAGAAAAATACAATTGCTATATAGCTATTAAACACTGAAAATAAACCAAAACTCCTAACAATGATACTGAAATTTTCCTAGAAATGAGTATCACCTTAAAAGTTCAAATGTTCAAGAAAATGTTTTAAGCAAATGTTCAAGAAAAGCTTTTCCATATTTACATTTTAGATAGAACATGATAAAGAACTTTTCTGCATAGAAATTACAATTTTTTATTTGAAATAATTTCCCTTAACTACTGGTACCTCTAAGCAGTTGAGATACATATAGCTTTAGCTTTTATAAAATAGTTCTAAAATGAACATTTCTGACACAGAAAAGAACAGACTAAAGTTCTATTACTTCTCTAAAAGCTCTTGATCTTGATCTCTGTAGGAGACAGAACTTCACAAAAGAAAATGTGTAGGCTTCTCTGAGGAAACTGGACATTTACTGCATGCATTCTAATGCAAGAGGCTTCACATCTGGTTCAGATACAAAATGACTGTTAACTCAGCAGATGCAGTGTGACTTTCCAAACCAAAATCTGGAGCATGTGGTCTGTCAGTGGATTTTTATGATCCTTTTGGGAAAAGGCAGAATTGGAAATACAGTTTAGCTGTCAAAGTACTGGAATTTCTAAAGCACCTCACTAACTTTCAGGGCAGTGCAAAAAAAGAAAGTGAAATGAAGCAGTCCCAGAACATCCACGGCGCTGGTCATCACAACACATCTCTGGGTACGGAGGACACGTGCAGTCATTTGAATTCCCTTCACTTCTGACCATCAGGACTCAGGACTGAGACCCTATTGATCGCCATAGTAGAGAAAAGGGGAGGGAAGTTGTTTCACCAGCAACAACCTTGTCTACTTATGTTCCTTTTCTCACGGCCTCAGTAATTAACAGAATGATCATGAACTAAGCCAAGTGCTTCTCTACCCATTCAAATCTCACCCTAGAAATCAATTCTCCAAAGCCACATTAAGGTCTGGATATTCCTTTAATCAACGTTTTCTCAATGTATCTGAGTGCTCTATCTTCATTAACCTGGCCAGGTGTTAGGCTACTTCTGAGTACTCCTCTCCCATCCCTCATCTCCGCAGTAAACTTTTTGTGTTACCTGGACTGTCTTCTTGTGTGCGGGTTCCCCTCCGCCCCTCACCACTGGTCTGACAACAGGCCAGCTGCCACTCCATTGCTAACTGTGTCCACCATCTGACTTTCTCTGACAGCTTCATCCCTCCTCCACTTCCCTCTGTTCCCTGCTGATTACATTCAGGAATGACTCAAAAAGTGTCTTAGAGCGCCACTGACAGCTGCTCTTTTTTGGTAAATCAAGTTACATTTGCATTCAACTTAACAGTATTTGGGAGAAGGAAATGGCAACCCACGCCAGTATTCTTGCCTGGAGAATCCTGTGGACAGAGGAGCCTGGTGGGCTGCTGTCCACGGGGTCGCACAGAGTTGGACACGACTGAAGCGACTTAGCATGCATGCATGCATTGGAGAAGGAAATGGCAACCCACTCCAGTATTCTTGCCTGGAGAATCCCAGGGACAGAGGAGCCTGGTGGGCTGCCATCTATGGGGTCTCACAGAGTTGGACACGACTGAAGCGACTTAGCAGCAGCAGCAGTAACAGAATTTGATAAGCAATTTCTACATGCCCAGTACTGTGTTGACAACTACAAAAGGCACAGGAGAAATATGTGATCTCGCCACTTTCCTCAAGAAGCTAGCAATCAGGGTAAGGAAACAAAATGGACTCACTTTCTACAAAAGACACATGAAACAAGATCATCAGGATACAAGATGTCACCCAACACAGGATATCAAACATGTAATGGGGCTTTGTCGCTTCCTAGCGGTGTGATCCATGGCAAGTCATGTAACCTCTCTGAGCCTATTTCCTCAATATGAGAGATTTTATCTAGCAAGATGATTGGGAGGACTGAAGACCCTGAGCAGTCAGAAACAGGGCACAATCTGACCAAGGCTTCAGATAGGGGCCAGGGCTTGAGTTGAACACCTTCAAAGCAGTGAGGGGTAGGAAAACGGCATGTCTGGTACAAGAGCATGTTTTGACTGCAATTTAACAGGTACTGAGAAGACCAGTTAACTACTTCAAAGGCGACAAATGTAACTAAGATATAGTCCTTCCCCTCAGAATTTACAGTCAGAGAAACATAAGACAAATACACAAATAACTATAAAGCTGGCGATAAATACAAAGAAACACTTATGAGGTGATGTGGCAAGTTAAAGAGGGCTGGACAACTAACCATCAGTGTTCAGCTCTGCTACCACCTGTGTGTGATCCAACACATTCCGGGCCTCGTTTCCTCAAATATGACATAAGAGGGCTGGACTCAATGGATTCTTCCTCACACAATTCTCAGTCCGAAGACTTCGGCCATGAGAAGCTTAAATGGGGTTCTGGTGGCAGCTGCCCCTTGTATCACCTCTCATTCTTTAAAGATGAGAGCCTAGACATGAGAATAAGATGGAAAAGAAATAGAGGAGGACAGTAGAAATGGGAAAGACTAGAGATATCTTCAAGAAAGTTAGAGATAACAAGGGAATATTTCATGCAAAGATGGGCACAATAAAGGACAGGAACGATAAGGATCTAACAATAACAAAAGAGATTAAGAAGAGGCGACAAGAATGCGCAGAAGAATTATACAAAAAAGGTCTTAAAGACCCAGGTAACTACAGTGGTATTGTCACTCATCTAGAGCCAGACATTTTGGAGTGTGAAGTACAGTGGGCCTTAGGAAGGATCACTACGAACAAAGCTAGGGGAGGTGATAGAATTCCAGCTGAGCTATTTCAAATCCTAAAAGATGATGCTGTGAAAGTGCTGCACTCAATATGCCAGCAAATTTGGAAAACTCAGCAATAGCCACAGGACTGGAAAAGGTCAGTTTTCATTTCAATCCCAAGGAAAGGCAATGCCAAAGAATGTTCAAAATACTGCACAACTGTGCTCATTTCACATGCTATCAAGTTGATGTTCAAAATCCTTCAAGCTAGGCTTCAACAGTATGTGAACCAAGAACTTCCAGATGTGCAAGTTGGATTTAGAAAAGGTAGAGGAATCAGAGATCAAATTGATAACATTCATTAGACCAAAGAAAAAGCAAGAGAGTTCCTGAAAAACATCTACTTCTGCTTCACTGACTACACCAAAGTCTTTGACTGTGTGGATCACAAGAAACCATGGAAAATTCTGAAAGAGATGGGAATACCAGAACACCTAATCTGCCTCCTGAGAAACCTGTATGTAGGTCAAGAAGCAAGAGTTAGAATCAGACATGGAACAACAGACTGGTTCCAAATTGGGGAAGGATACATCAAGGCTATATATTGTCACCTTTCTTATTTAACTTAAATGCAGAGGTGTGAAGTAAAGTGAAAGTCACTCGGTCATGTCCGACTCTTTGCGACCCCACGGACTGTAGCCCACCAGGCTCCTCTGTCCATAGAATTATCCAGGCAAGAATACTACAGTGGGTGGCCATTTCCTTCTAGAGGGGAACTTCTCTACCCAGGGATTGGACCGAGGTCTCCTACATTATAGGCAGATTCTTTACCATCTGAGCCACCAGGGAAGCCACAGAGTACATCATGCAAGATCGTGGACTGGATGACTTCCAAGCTGGAATCAAGATTGCTGAGAGAAATATCAACAACCTCAGATATGCACATGATACCACCCTAATGGAGAAAGCAAAGAGGAACTAAAGCGCCTTTTGATAAAGGTGAAAAAGGAGAGTGAAAAAGCTGGCTTAAAACTCAACATTTAAAAACTAATATCATGGCATCCATACTCATCACCTCATAGCAAATAGAAGGGGAAAAGTGGAAGCAGTGACAGACTGTTTTCTGGGGCTCCAAAATCACCATCAACACTGATATCAGATTGATTATATTCTTTTCAGCCAAAGATGGAGAAGCTTTATACAGGCAGCAAAAACAAGATCAGGAGCTTACTGTGGCTCAGATCATTAACTCCTTATTGCCAAATTTACACCTAAATTGAAGAAAGTAGGAAAAACCACTAGACCATTCAGGTATGACCTAAATCAAATCCCTTACAATTATACAGTGGAAGCGGGAAATAGATTTAAGGGACTAGAGCTGATAGACAGAAGGCCTGATGAATTATGGACAGAGATTTGTGACATTGTACAGGAGACAGGGATCAAGACGATTCCAAAGAAAAAGAAATGCAAAAAAGCAAAACGGTTGTCTGAGGAAGCCTTACAAATAGCTGTGAAAAGAGAAGCAAAAAGCAAAGGAGAAAAGGAAAGATATACCCATTTGAATGCAGAGTTCCAAAAAATAGCAAGGCGAGATAAGAAAGCCTTCCTCAGTGATCAGTGCAAATAAACAGAGGAAAACAACAGAATGGGAAATACTAGAGATCTCTTCAAGAAAATCAGAGATACCAAGGGAACATTTCATGCAAAGATGAGCACAATAAAGGTATGGTAATAAAAAATGGTATGGACCTAACAGAAGCAGAAGATAATAAGAAGAGGTGGCAAGAATACACAGAAGAACTGTACAAAAAAGATCTTCATGACCCAGACAATCACGATGGTGTGATCACTCAGCTAGAGTCAGACATCTTGGAATGTGAAAGTCAAGTGGGCCTTAGGAAGGATCACCACGAACAAAGCTAGTGGAGGTGATGGAATTCCAGTTGAGTCATTTCAAATCCTAAAAGATGATGCTGTGAAAGTGCTGCACTCAATATGCCAGCAAATTTGGAAAATTCAGCAGTGGCCACAGGACTGGAAAAGGTCAGTTTTCATTCCAATCCCAAAGAAAGGCAATGCTAAAGAATGCTCAAACTACTGCACAATGCACTCATCTCACATGCTAGTAAAGTAATGCTCTAAATTTTCCAAGCCAGGCTTCAGCAATACATGAACTGTGAACTTCCAGATGTTCAAGCTGGTTTTAGAAAAGGCAGAGGAACCAGAGATCAAATTGCCAACATCCACTGGATCATGGAAAAAGCAAGAGAGTTCCAGAAAAACATCTATTTCTGCTTTATTGACTATGCCAAAGCCTTTGACTGTGTGGATCACAATAAACTGTGGAAAATTCTGAAAGAGATGGGCATACCAGACCACCTGACCTGCCTCTTGAGAAATCTGTATGCAGGTCAAGAAGCAACAGTTAGAACTGAACATGGAACAACAGATTGGTTCCAAATTGGGAAAGGAATATGTCAAGGCTGTATATTGTCACCCTGCTTATTTAACTTATATGCAGAGTACATCATGTGAAATGCCAGGCTGGATGAAGCACAAGCTGGAATCAAGATTGCTGGGAGAAATATCAACAACCTCAGATATGCAAATGACACCACCCTTATGGCAGAAAGTGAATCAGAACTGAACAGCCTCCTGATGAAAGTGAAGGAGGAGAGTGAAAAAATTGGCTTAAAGCTCAACATTCAGAAAACTAAAATCAGGCAATCTGGTCCCATCACTTCATGGCAAATAGGTGGGGAAATAGTGGAAACAGTGGCAGACTTTTTATTTTGGGGGGCTCCAGAATCACTGCAGATAGTGACTGCAACCATGAAATTAAAAGACACTTACTCCTTGGAAGGAAAGTTATGACCAACCTAGATAGCATATTAAAAAGCAGAAACATTACTTTGCCAACAAAGGTCCGACCTGTCAAGGCTATGGTTTTTCAAGTAGTCATGTATGGATGTGAGAGTTGGACTACAAAGAAAGCTGACTGCTGAAGAATTGACTCTTTAGAACTGTGGTGTTGTAGAAGATTCTTAAGAGTCCCTTGGAGTGCAAGGAGATCCAACCAGTCCATCCTAAAGGAAATCAGTCCTGAATATTCACTGGAAGGACTGATGCTGAAGCTGAAACTCCAATACTCTGGCCACCTGATGAGAAGAACTGACTCATCTGAAAAGACCCCGATGCTGGGAAAGATTGAAGGAGGGAGAAGATGGGGACGACAGAGAATGAGATTGTTGGATGGCATCACCAACTCAATGGACGTGAGTTTGAGCTAAACTCCGGGAGTTGGTGATGGACAGTGAGGCCTGGTATGCTGCAGTCCATGGGGTCGCAAGGAGTCAGACACAACTGAGCAACTGAACTGAACTGAATTGACATCTGAACCAATTCAGAACATACCAAAGGAGAAGGATGCTTACGAAAGAATGACATTCCTGGGACATTGGTATGTATATGTTCAATAATACAAGACAATGCCAAAACTAGGGGCTTCTCCGGTGGCTCAGTGGTAAAGAATCTGCCTGCAATGCAGGTATGATCCCTGGGTCAGGAAGATTCCCTGGAGAATGAAATGGCAACCCACTCCAGTAAACTTGCCTGGAAAATCCCATGGACAGAGGAGCCTGGCTGGCTACCGTCCATGGTGTCACAAAGAATCGGACATGACTGAGCAACTCAACCGCCACAGTTGTTCTACACTCCCAACTTCACATCTTCACCAACATCAGGTGTTTATTGTCAGACTTCTCAAAATGGTACCACATTGTAATGTAAATTAGCATTTCTTTGATTGCTAATGTGGTTGAGCAATTCAATTTCTTTTCTTTTTTTTTTAGTTTGTTGGCCATTCAATTTCTTCCTGTGGAAAAGCACAGTCATGTCCTTTCCCTTTTTTTCTATTGGGTTGTCTTTTTCTTAGGAACATGCATGAATTCTTTTGAGAAGAATGTTCAAGGTACTCGTCCTTTGACAGTTAAGTGGTTGCAAATATCTTCCTCCTATTTGTGGTTTGTCTTTTCACTTTTTTTTAATTGAAATATAGTTGGATTTGCAATGTTATGTAAATTTCTGCTGTACAGTAAAGTAACAGTTATTATATATAGATACATATATATATGTGTGTGTGTGTATGTGCTGAGTCGCTACAGTTGTGTTCAACTCTCTGTGACCCCATGGACTGTAGCCCACCATGCTTCTCTGTCCATGGGATTTCCCAGGTAAGAATACTGGAGTGGGTTGCCATTTCCCTCTCCAGGGGATCTTCCCAACCCAGGAATCAAACCCACCTCTCTTATGTCTCCTGTATTGGCAGGCAGTTTCTTTACCACTAGCCCACTGTGTGTGTGTGTAGTTTGCTTAGTCACTAGGTTGTATCCAACTCTTTTGCGACCCCATGGACTGTAGCATGCCGGGATCTTTCTGTCCATGGGATTTCCCAGGCAAGAGTACTAGAGTGGGTTGCCATTTCCCACTACAGGAGATCTTCCTGACCCAGGGATTGAACCCATGTCTCCTCCATCAGCAGTGGGCTCTTCATCACTGAGCCACCAGGAACACTCTCTCTATATATGTATATATTCTCTTCCATTTTGGCTTACCTGTGGGTGCTGACTGCACAGTTCCCCGTGCTATACGGTAGGACCTAGTTGTCTGTCCTTTCTCCTTTTCAATAGCTCAACCATCAAGTAGTCATCCCTATCAATCTTTTATACACAGTTTTCTTTACATAATATAAAACAAATCCATGGCCTTCCCTCAAGGTCCAGTGATTAAGGCTCCACATTTCCACTTTGGGGGGTGCAGGTTGGATCCCTGATCAGAGAAGTTCTGCATACCTCATGATGTGACCAAAAAACAAAACAAAAATACAGCTAAGAAATCCTTCTTTACCTAAAGTGATAAAGATGTTCTTCTACATTATTTTTCAAAACATTTTTGCCTTTCACATTGTCTTCAATCCAGTGGTAATTTTTAAGGTGCATGTAGGAATCCAATTTCACTAATTTTCCCTGAAAGGCACCTAATTATCATAGTACCATTTATCGAGAAAAATTACTCTTCCTAGTGAGTCACCATATCAGGGCATATCTGTTTCAGGATTTGCTCTTCTGTTCTTTTGGTCATTTTCACTACCGATGGGCCAATGTTATAAGGCCTTAGCTACCATGACTTTATAACATAGCTTTGTATTTATTTTTTATACCTGAGAGGACCAGATCCCACTGCCTCACTGTGGACATTCTTGACCTTTCACGTTTCCATCTAAGTTCCTCAGAAATTGAGTATGTTAAATCTATACATCAGACTGAAAAGACTTACATATTCATGATATTGAATCTTTCTATCCATGCATATGTATAATCTCTACATTTATTTATGCCTTCTTTAATGCCTTTACAAATGTCAAAGTAAATTCCCTTCATAAAGACTTTGTACATTTTTAGACTTACTGGTGCTTTATATTTTTGTTACTATTATAGTGCTAGCTTTTAAATATATATACTTACATGTATATTACCATCTATTTATTACTTAGTCACACTATTCTAACGATTTGTTATACATAGTTGAAAATAAATACATGTTTTTTTCTTTTCTAATCTTTATACATTTTATTTATATTCCTTGTCTTACTGTGCTATTTAGGACCTCCAAAAGTACTGAATAAACATCTTAATTCTAATGTTCACTGTTAAGAACAACATTTGCTGTAGGTTTTTGGTAGACACTCTTATCAGGATAAGGAAATACTCCACCTACTCCTCGTTTTCTAAGAATGAGTATTATGAATGTACATCAATTTTATCAAATTTTGTTTCTAAATATACTGAGAAAAATATGTGATCTTTTTTCTCCTTTAATTTACAAGCTTTTACAATTATTCTGCCTTTGATCTTTATTTTTCTTTTAGTTTTCTCTCTAACTTTCCTAACTTCTTATTGATAACTTGTACCCAGGACTTCTCTTTCAAAGTCATTGCTTCTTCCAAGTCCATCCTTGAGGAAAGGATGCTATAATTCTCAGAGTCATTAATAAATATTTGGATAAATAAAAAATGAATTGTCTATTAAGTTCCATGTAATTGAAATGATGTACTCAAAACTAGCCTTCAAATGTAACACATCACATTTTACACAAGTTGTTCTAGTTCGGGGCCAAAAGAAAAAAGGTTACTCAAGATGCAGTCACTTAGAGACAGAAATAATTATCACAAAGTTTTTCAACTGAAATAGTCTTGTATTACCTAGAGTAACATCAGAATATCATTAGCTAGGTTTTGAATTTTCTTTTCATTACTATGTTGGACTTTTAAGTACTGGGGTTCAAGCATACCCTATAATAACACTAAGCATTGAGGGTAACGCATTTAAAAAATGGTAAGCATCTTAAGAGAGATAAAAAGTGAAGCTTATATATATTTTGTAATTCAGCACTATCAGCTAAAGGAGCCAGTCCAAGCCTCAAAACCCTTCCAAACCTAAACCAGACCAGCCATGATGATCATCTAATTTGTACAGTCTGAAGACAGAGGGGGAAAAGGTAGCTATTCCCTTTTGTTTAAAGCAGGAGGAACAAATCTAGTTTGTGGAATGCTGCATCAAAGGGAAGTTATACGTCTACAAAAGACTGGACAGCTTCTGTCTTAGTAAAAGGTGATCACATGTTTGTTTTGTTCATTCATTTAACAGTTGAGTGCCCACACCCATCACTGTGCAAGGTGATAGAAATGCAAATAAGACAGATACAGCATCTGCATCCCCCCACCAAATTTACCATCTAACGGACAATACTGACCACTGAAGCAAGACTCCAAGCATGGTTAGTACCTATGCCCAGCATAATAAAAGGAGCACATGAGATTAACACCTAATCTAGATATGGGGGAGGTGAGTTCTGAGAGAAAGCATACAAAAGTTTTGGTGTACAAACCTGGTGTACTGGAAATGGATAAGTTCTCGAAGTAATCTGCAGTCCTAAACAGTACATTAAAGCTGGGATTCCCTGGGAGGCAAGCACTCTACAGTGTAGAACAGGAGAGAATAGAAAAGCTAAAAGATCCAAAGACCCTCATCCATATTCTCCCCTCGTCTCATCTCATTGCCTCCCCCACACACAACTGTGTGACTCACCAAAAGGTTATAGCTTAAAAAAAAAAGAAAGTCAATGCACTCCCCAGATCCTTGGAGAAATGACTGTGACAGTGAATATGAAACAGGCTCCTCATCTTTCTTGCCTTATCATACCTCTCTTGGTATGCACTAGACCCCACCCAATCTGTCATCTCCCTCTGCTAGTCAAAAGCTGATCATGTGGTGGTTTAGTCGCTCAGTTGTATCCAACTCTTTGTGACCCCATAGACTGTAGCCTGCCAGGCTCCTCTGTCCATGGGATTTTCCAGGCAAGAATACTGGAGAGGTTCCCATTTCCTTCACAAGGGGATCTTCCCAATCCAGGGATCGAACCCATGGTTCCTGCATTTCCTACATTGCAGATTTTTTACCGCTAAGCCACCAATGAAGCCCCTGACCTTCATGCTGCTGCTGCTGCTAAGTGGCTTCAGTCGTGTCCGACTCTGTGCGACCCCACACACAGCAGCCTACCAGGCTCCTCTGTCCCTGGGATTCTCCAGGCAAGAATACTGGAGTGGGTTGCCATTTCCTTCTCCAATACATGCATGCATGCTAAGGCACTTCAGTCGTGTCTGACTGTCTGCGACCCCATGGACAGCAGCCCACCAGGCTCCTCTGTCCACGGGAGTTTCTAGGCAAGAATACTGGAGTGGGTTGCCATTTCCTTCTCCACCTGACCTTCATATATATGGCCAAAAAGCACATAAAAAGATGCTAAACATCACTAATTATCAGAGAAATACAAATCAAAACTACAGTGAGTTATCATCTCACACCAGTCAGAATGGTCATCATCAAAAAAAATCTACAAACAATAAATGCTGGAGAGAGTGTGGACAAAAAGGAACCCTGCTACACTGTTGGTGGAAATGTAAATTGGTACAGCTACTATGGAGAACCGAATGGAAGTTCCTTAAAAACTAAAAATAGAACTACCACATGACCCAACAATCCCACTCCTGGGCATCTATCTGGAGAGAAATTAAAATTCGAAAAGATAAATGCATCCCTGTATTCAGTGCAGCACTATTCACAGTAGCCAGGATATGGAAGCAACCTAAATGTCCATTGCCAGAGGAATGAGTAAAGATGTGGAACATACATACAACAGAGTATTACTCAGCCATTAAGAAAGAACAAAATAATGCCATTTGTAGCAACATGGATGGACCTAGAGATTATCATACTAAGTGGAGTAAGTCAAACAGAGAAAGACAAATACATGCTATCACTCATATGTGGAATCTAATTTTTAAAAATGATAAAAATCAACTTATGTACAAAATAGAAACAGACTTACAGATACCGAAAACAAACATGGTGACCAAAAGGGAAAGATGGGGAGGGAGGATAAATCAGGAACTTGAGATTAACAAACACATACTACTATATATGAAAGAAAGATAACCAACAAGGACCTACTGTATAGCACTCTACTCAATATTTTGTGATAATCGATGTGAGAAAAGAATCTGAAAAAGAGGGATATATGTATAACTGAATCATTTTGCTATACATCTGAAACTAACACAAAATTGTAAATCAACTATAATCCAATAACATTTTCAACGTGATCTTACCACTTTTTAAAAAGTGATGTCTTCATTTTAAAATTAAAGAAGCTGAAGCTACATTTCTATACTCTGGCTAATTATTTACGATGCATTTTTGAAAAAACTTTGCCAAGTTTTTTTTTCAATTGGTCTATACAATTATACTAAAGTCTGTATTTAACTCTATAAAAGACAGCTATTTTACCAATATTGCTAGATAAGGCATGATCTAGAAATGAAAAAGGGCAATTAAAAGAAATAGAAATCAACAAGCAGCTCTCAAATAAACTTCAAGTCCTTTGTCCTAAGAAAAGTAAATTAAAAATCACAAGAATATACAGAATTGTAGTTTACACCTGACTCCAAAGAGCTGCAGGGCCATTGCCAGCAGTTACGTTTTAAAACACCATTTAAAAAATTTGAAAAGAAAACAGCCTATCTTCATTCTGTGAGTTCTATAAAGACTTACTCACTTTTAGTTTTTAAACACTTTTCAGAACTATAAAAAACTAAACTAGATGGAAATGTATATATTTATTTTTTGGCCGTGCCACATAGCTTGTGCGATCTTAGTTTCCTGAATAATAAGGGAACCCATGCCCCCTGCATTGGGAGCACAGAGTCTTAACCACTGGGCCACCAGGGAAGTCCCAGGAATCTAATTTTTTTAACAGCACTTTTTAGAGGCTTTAGAGGAAAAACTTGGCTCAAGAGACCAACGCAAAATTGCAAACATTATAAAGCACAGGATGACAAGGAGAATGGGCTGTGACAGACACAGAGGTACTTGCCAAGATATATACATAAACCCAATGTCCTTAAATATAACTGAAACTAAATGCAAAATGATATACAAAAGTCAATCCAAAAGTTGTTAATAATTTTAAATGAAATCTGACAAGTAGACTGTCCTACACCAACGATCTAAAGATATACCAGCAAAGCCCAAAGACAGTGAGGAGAGAGAAGCTAGGATGAATGATGGAAATTCAGGTGGTAGCTGATGAGCACATCAGTTCAACATCATGCATGTACCAAGTGAGCACTGAGAACAGACCCTGCACATGTCACTATGCTAAGCACCTAGAACGAGGCTCCAGAAAAGCAACAGTCTAACAGAAGTGCTGTACGTGAACATGAACAATGAAGATGCAGTGGAACGAGAACTGTCACAGAAATATGCACACAGGACTGGGCAGCTGGGAGACCTGGGGCAGAGAGGGCCAGGGAAGTGGGGGAGCCCACCAAGTCACCCCATAGAGGGGTACCCCAGCCACGGACTTACATCAGCACACAGAGGGATAAGTGACACCTGAAAACAAAATTACACAGTTCACAGATGATGTGGTAAAGAGCTTTACCTCACAGGTCAAATAAGCCTTATCCTTTAAAGAGAACAGAAATCACCAACAAAAATATTATCGATGCCAATCTGAAAGGTGTAACTGAGTTTTGATGGAATTAGGTAAGGGCTGTCTGACATCTGAAGTACAAAACAGACAAGGCTTGGAGCTATGAGAAGGGAACAGGTAACAGGCTGGGAGGGGGGGAGTCAGGGAAGGGCATCTATATTTGCAAAGGTCTAAGAGGGAAAGGTTATGATGCATTTAGGGAACCTCAGCAGATGCATGCCATTACTGGACTGTACCAGGATGGGAGAGGAGGTGTCCAGACAGGCTGAAAAGATGGGAGAGGGTTTGGGACCTGGGCCTGAAAGGACTCTTGTATGACACTAGAAACTCTGTGTGTTATCCTCTGGGCAATGGAAACTCACTGCAGGCTCTTATGAAGGAGAGGAACGTGAGGTCTGTGCCTGAAAGTGATCTTTCAGAGGATACACAGAGGACCAGGAAGCTATGATGAGAGATGGTGAGTGACTTGTGTTGGTGACAGTTCCTTAACTGACTGGTACAGGAGTTAAAGATAATCAAAACTTTCAGTTTATTAACTGAATGGAAGATACTATCATTAAGAGAGGAAAGGGCTTCCCAGGTGACTTAGTGGTAAAGAATCTACCTGGCAATGCAGGAGATGCAGGTTTGATCCCTGGGTTGGGAAGATCCCCTGGCAGAAGAAATGGCAACCCACTCCGGTAATCTTGCCTGGAAAATTCCATGGACAGAGAAGTCTGGTGGGCTACAGTCCATGAGGTCACAGAGAGTCAGACACAATTGAGCACCCACACACAAGCAAGAGAGGAAAAGCTGGTTTGAGATGATGGTAACAAACACTTACTGAGTACTTTTCTAAACCCTTTAATATATTAACTCACTAGAGCCTCACAACAACCCTATGAATGCTCTAATTTACAGATAAGAAAACTGACACACAGAAAGCTTAAGTAAGTTCTCCAAGGTCACACAGTCAATAAAGTCAAAGCCAAGCTTTAAACCCAGACACACTCTCAACTACTATGTAATCCTGTGTGGAATATGACCAATTATATGTCCCTCATGTCACAGGGATATCCAGGGAAATGTGTTTTATTGGCATTTGGAAAACAGAATATTAGGGCTTGGAAGAAAAATAAGGGTTAACAAGATGGATTTTAGAGTCATCAACAAAGTTGATTTCCTGAGGCCATGCGAGAGAGAAGGCCTTTTAGAAGGAAGAGAGCCAAAATGTAAGGCTCAGCAAGAGAGATCCAAGGACACTAGAAAGAATTTTCAAACAACAGTCCACAGCCTGCATCAGTCACCACCACAGAGTGGTATGAGCTTAAAGCTGTCTGGACTTCCTCCTCCTTGTGAAAACAGAGGATCCACTTAACATTTACAGTGTGATAAATCCAGCACTTGGGCTAAAGGATCCCCTTACAGGTTCCATCAGGGAGAGGAGAAGTCTAATAGAAAATGAAACGGGTGAAAGCAAGAAAACAGATAGGCAAAAAAAGAAAAAAAAAAATCGACTGCTCTCAGCTCTTGGGCAATTTGCATCTATGTTTGAGCAAAGCGGCTCCTGCCTTCAGAAAAACAGCAGCAAGGCCAGCTCTCCTCCCAGGCATCCTCTCATAACCACCTCCCTACCCTCCAACCCCCACCAAACCCGGCCTCTGCTCTGCCAAGGGGGCAGGGCCCCAGCCATGCCAGCAACAACGGGAGAGCCAAAAAAAGCAGGAAGGTGCCCTCTTGCAAGGACAGCCCTAAACAAGGATGGCTTCTGCAGAAATCAGCTTTTGTTTTTAATGGTCCTGTTCCAGCAGCTATCACTTGTGGTGCGCCCTGGCTCAAACTAGAAATCAACCAAGTGCAGAGGGAGGAAGAAGGGAATAGCAGCAACAGAGAAAAGAGGAATAGAGCGAAGTGTGGGGCATGTCCTCTGTGAGCACTCAGGTTCTGAGACTGGACAGGGCAGATGCTGAAACAGCAGCGGAGGCGGCCCTGGGCTCCCAGCCCTGCCAGACACGGGCAGGTCCAGGTTGCCATGGTGGCACCCTGCCGGCCGGCAATGTTTCATCAGCGCTCTCTTTCTGCCGCAGTTCCTGTCTTGTGGGCGGCAGCAGCAGCAAGAAAGGAGAAAAAATGTTGTTTGTATCCTAATGGCTGCTGGGTCACTGAACAGTGTGTCTGAAAAGAATAAAGAGAACGTGGTAAGACACAGAGAGACTAACCAAGGTGGGAGCAACCTCCTTCGGGTTGTATTAAGTACAAACTCGACATTCTGTGGATGAAATCCTCTCAGTCTTTTTTTTTGGTACTTAAAAATCCAAGAATCTCAACAGAGATTGTCAGCTTTTGATCAAGGCTCTTTCTCATCTGATTTCTAAAGAGACTTTGGGTTCACTCCTAGGTGAAAGCATGAACTTGGGACCAGGAGAACAAAATGATGTACTGGAGCAGAAGCTGCTGCGGCTCTGGCACTAATCAGACAAATGACTTTCGCACTTTGAAGCCCCAGTTTCTTCATCTGTGAAATGAGGAGGTCAGACTAGATGAATGTTAAGGGTCTTCTACTCTCGTTTATCTTGAGGGCGTTCAGGAGCAACAGAGCCCTTCCAGGTGCCCATGTGTCAAGACACTGATCGTGTCTTCGGGGACACCCAACTCTGAAAGTGGTCAAAACTCAATGAAAGAGATAAATGAACACACTCATGAAGCTATATCCACACATATGATTAAACCAATGTCAGTGGACAGAGATCAAGTCTTATTTATCCTCACATACTCAACACCAAACATGGTCTAGGCACTTGGCTAGTAAACAAATATTTACTGCATGACTTGGAGGCAACTAAATTGCAATATAATGAAATTTTTCAAATTTATCTGTTATGAGTTGAATTGTGTTCCCCCAAAATTCATACGTTGAAGTCCTAACTCACAGGACTTCAGAATGTGACTTGACTTGAAAATAAGGTCCTTAGAAAGCTTATCAAATGAAAAAGAGGTCACTAGGGTAGGCCCTAATCCAATACAACCAGTGTCCTTATGAAGATTTCTGAACACAGACACTCAGAAAGGAAAGGTGACAAGAGGAGACAGAGGGAGGAGACAGCAGTCCACAGGCAGGGACAGCAGCCTGGACCAGATCCTTCCTTCACAGCCCCAACACCTTGATTCTCAGACTTTTAGCCGCCAGGACCAAGGCAAGAAATTTCTATTATTTAACCTACACAGACTGTGATACTTTGTTATGGCAGCCCCAGCAAACTAATACTTGTAAAAGTGGAGAGAATTGTTTGATAAAACATCCCATTATATTCACTGCCCAGATCTTTCATTCCTGCATGCTATCACTAAGCATCTCTAAAACAGATGAATCTTTAAAATAATAATAATAATAAAATAGATGGACCTTTCCTTACATAATTACAATACTGTTTCCAAACATCACAAAATTAATAATTAGAAGACAAATTTAAGTGACAGAAGAAACACACCGTACACTAAAATACATACTTACATAATCCTCCACTAGAACTATTAGCTGGGAAGCTATTAGGGCTTCCCAGGTGGCACTAGTGGTAAAGAACCTGCCTGCCAACTCAGGAGGTGCAGGCTCAATCCCTGGGTCGGGAAGATCCCCTGGGGAAGGAAATGACAACCCACTCCAGTATTCTTGCCTGGAGAATCCCATGGACAGAGGAGCCTGGTGGGCTACAATCCATAGGGTCACAAAAAGTCAGACACAACTGAAGTAACTTAGCATACATAGCACAGAGCTATTAACAGTATTAAAGACAAAATCCCAATTGAATTTTTATGGATAAAATGCTCAGAAGATGAGCAAGACTCTTAGAGCTATTCAATTCCGTAATCAGCTCTCTTAGTCAACATCTTACCTGAGAATCCAAGCCTCTGTTACTTTGTTAAAGTTCAGAAAAGAAAGGAAGAATGCAGTCAGTATTCATGCCCACTCTCTGGTAGCTGAAAATGCACTGTTCAAACTAAACATAAGAAATTTAGCAGACATCTTGAAGCCTTTGTTTTAAAAAAATTAATGTATGCAGTGGTATTTTATGTTAAATTGCACTATTTTAAATACCTGAAAACTGGCACCTCAGCACTCGAAGCCTCTACCTCCCCACCACCACCAAAAAAAAGGCATAACCATACCTTGACAAAGTATAAATCCTGGTTGATTTCCCCAAAACTTTAGAGACTGGAGTTTCCAACACTTCAACAATTAGGCAACTTGTAATCACATGTCCTCTTCTAAAAAGATACTTTTGTCTATTACAAAGAGAAAGGTTAAAATCAGAACAGTCTACTTATAAAAGTTTTTCAAAAGAGTCTTTTGAAAAGCAGTTCGCTTCATCAACTTTCAAAATCAGTCATCTCTGGAAAAACCCACAATCCAGCTAATTAGTCTCAGCTGTTTGTCATATGGCCCACAAACCAGTCAAGTGATTTTGCCCCTTTCAAGCTTTTACTAAAACCCAATCTCCTGGTCTCTCAGACAGAAGGCAGCTGTATTAACCTCTTCCAGTGTTAGAAGACTTACACTTCAACTTTTTCTTTTCCCCTCAACCAAACAAGTAGAATATTTGTTTTCTTGATAAAACATATTTAAAAGTATTGCGTTCTAAAGGTCCGTAAGGGTTATATTAATATTGCGTGTATGTGTTTATTTGCTCAGTCATGTCCAACTCTTTGAGACCCCATGATGTAGCCCGCCAGGCTCCTCTGTCCATGAGATTTTCTAGGCAAGGATACTGGAGTGGGTATCCACTTCCTCCTCCAGGGGGAATCTTTCCAACCCAGGGATTGAACCCATGGCTCCTGCCACGTCTCCTGCATTGCAGGCAGATTTTTTTTTTTTTTTAAACTGCTGAGCCACTGGGGAAACCCTTACATTAATATTGCTTCTTTATTTATAATTAGCAATATTTTATTAATACTGCTTTGTCGTATTTACAAGGCCTGATTCAAGCAAACACCACAGGAGATCAGTCTAAGTTGAGGAAGTGAAGGGACTTCCCACACATCTCGTTCTGGCCTCCAGACCCATAAGGAAAACTCTCTGCCTGGCAGTCCACCCAGGTACCTTGCTGGCATCTTAAATTCAACATGTCTGGCCCTCCACTTACCTCCTGAGCTCTTCTCTGTAGACCCTGATTCACACCCACTTCTCCTGTGTCTTGAGTAACAATCCCAACGCACAGCCAGCCAGACATCTGATGTCTTCAATGACTCCTCCCTCCCTCCCCTCCCACTTCCACTGACCACTGGGATCTTTCCTCCTCTAGTGTTTATTCCACGTGTTTATCACTTCTCATCTGGATGGCTACAGTCAACCACACATTTGATTTTCTGGCCCCCAACCTGGCCTCTCCACTGACCCATCCTCCCCACTGCACCCAAAGTGATCTTTCAACAAGGTAAGTGGGTGTCCATCACTCTCCTCAGTAAAACTAGTCAGGGGCTCCCCACAATCTTCGCAGTAACATCCCCACTCCCTAGGCCTCTGCCTTCCCTGTCATCTACTGTTCCCAGCCTCCTGACTCCAGCCACCATAGCTAGTTGGAATTCTCTAAAACCAGTGATTTTAAAAATGGGAAAGCAGTGTCATCAGCATCATGTGGGAAGCTGTTAGAAACGCACATTCATGGGCCCGCCCCAAGCCTACAGAGTCAGAGGTTCTAAGGATGAGGGCAGAAGTCTATAGTTTAACAAGCCCGCCAGGTGATTTTGATACACTCACCTGAGTGCACCTGCTGTAAACCCACAGGCTCTGTTCACTAAGAGACTTAGCCCTTTGGTTCCCTCTGCCAGTAATGCTGCCTCGGATGCCCCTTCTCTGTGCTGCCTCTTTCCTAGGGCAGGTCAACCCTGTATGATAATTATCCAGTTGATTCTTTGCTGGTTGGTTAATACCTTGAAGACAGGAACTGTGTCTTATCCGACTCACTCATTCCACAAGCCTCTAGTTAAACACAGGCCTGTCACTGGGATAGATGTTGGGCATAAAAACGAATGACGTATCCTTCACCTCACGGGGTAGCCACCCTCTCATTTGACCACTCCAAGTGTGACTGAAGACTCCACTGATACAATCTATAAAACCTATCACAAACCTCCAGAACTGTGAGCAACTGTAAAAGCCTGAACATAACCAGTCTGACATCATCTGGTAGAAGAAAACCTCTGGGCCACAGACCGATACCTCCTGTCAGATCAGCAACAGCATTAGATTAGAAATAAAGTGCACAATAAATGTAATGTGCTTGAATCATCCTGAAACCATTTCCCTCCCCCGCCCCATTCCATGGAAGAAGAGTCTTCCACCAAACCAGTACCTAATGTCAAAAAGGTTGGGGACCACTGCTCTAGAATTTGGAGAATAATTTAGTAAGGGAAAGTACCAAAATGTTTAAATCCCACATAAAAATTCATTACAGTTAGCTTATTCTAAATTACAGTAGAAGTGGAGGAAAGTTTGATATTAGCACTTCTCAATCTTCAATCCCTAGGAGTGTCCCAGGGATTTTTTGTTAAAATGCTAATTCTGATTCAAAGGCCCAGGTAGAGCCCAGGATTTCTGCATTTCTAAACAGCACTCAAGTGACACCCAGGTAACAACGATGTTTCTAGTCCTAGAACTACAGTATGAGTAGCAAGCAAAACTTCGACAACCACCTTTTTCATAGGACTGTATCAGTCTTCCCCTTAGAGCAACACTGCCTTTTTATGACCCCTTTGCATTGAAAGCTTTCTCCAGGGTCTTTCAGGCTTCAGGGTAAAGATAGCACACTAAACACATTTAGTTCTATGACCTCTCAAACTGAAACCTTATAAAGCAACTACACTCCAATAAAAATTTTTAAAATAAATATAAGAGCTTTAAACTGTAACACTTTATATTGACTTATAGAAGTTATCTTTGCTAACTGCACACTGTGTGGCATTTCTGTTTCCTGAAAAATGGATTGGTTTAAATATATATGCAGAGATGTGCTGGGAAAATAAGAAAAAAACAAAAGTAGATGAACAAGAGGTAATTGATTAGCAGACTTAGGAAACCAGACTCCTTATCTGCCAGTAGAGAAACACTGGCAGAGCAACTCATCACAGAATCTCCAGAAAGGGCTTAGGCAGTCAGAGCCCCAATACCTCTGGGGGAGGGGAGAGCATAAAGTGAGGCTAAAATAATGGATGTCTGTTTACACCCCAAACCCCAGCCTTGCCAGCCTTGTGACTCCTCTAGCTCCAGAAGAAGTGGAACGTCTATTCTCCAGAGAGAGTAAAACTCCAAGAATCAAACTCGCAGGGGGTCTCTGAGTCATACCAACTTTAGTGGAGGCAGGGGAGGCGCTGCAAAGTTGCATAGTATTAATAAATATGAAGACACCTCCACCATACACCTACACGCTGGACTTCCAAAAGGCAGGCATACTCCACAGGCAAGTGCTTCAAGTCGTCTTCTCAGGAGACTGACCAACCCAGGAGGGAAGCCTAAACATAAATAGAAGTCCGTGACATACTGAGCTAGCTACAACTATAATGTAACTGTTGGGAGAAGGAGGAGATGGAAATCTTATGCATGTGTGGTCGGGGTGGGTGGAAAAGCAAACTAAAATTTTCTTTTTCCATAGTAACACATCAATAGAAGATGCCTAAAACTGAAAATCAATCATACAGGAGTACAAGTACGTCATTAGGATACAACAACCAGCAAGTGTCAACTCATTGCAAGAACTGAAAGCAGCTGACTCAGGAGAGCAGGAAATGAGCCGCGGGCGGAGATTCTGATGACTTCTACTAACAGTCCTTGCAGAACTATGCCCTGATAAAATTTTTAAAATTAATTAATACAAGGAGACATGTAATGCCCAGCCTTAAAGTTTTATTCCACCACTCCCCCTTTGGATGATTCAGGCCATCACAATAAACACCACTAATGTGCGCTACACTTTTAGGGATCTAAGGCCTACATGGAAACAGGATGCTGAGGATCTGGGCCCTGGACTCAGGCTGCCTGGATCTGAATCCCAGCTTTACTACTCACTGGCTGTGTGACCTTCACCAAGTTACCTAACCTCTCTGTGCCTCAGTTTCCTCATTGGTGGAACAATAGGGTTATTTTGTAAAAATGAGTCATGTTATACTATAAAGTGCTTAAAACAGTATTCGGCACCTAGTACAGCAATAGCTGCTCTCTTTTAAGGTATGTTTGCCACTATATTAAGGCCTCCTGACACTATTGATCTTGTCTTTTATTAGTTTGTATTTCATTCTCCCTGCCTTCACCTTCTCTGTCAGTCAGCCAGCTGTCCCTCACCACAGTAATCAGAGTGCCTTTCTAGGGTCACTCCCCCCCCCACCAATGTGCAGCTTCTAACTGACAAGGCACCTGGAATCCAAATAGCCAAGATCAGAATTATGTATGCAGTGGAGAAAAATACGTACCACAAAGTGTTCTGAAGGTCTCTCTGTGAGGCAAATCGGCACACTTCCATATATGTACCATCTATCAGACAATTCAGAATCCTTTGGGCTTACTTCCTAGCCATCAACTGTAGGTCAGTGAGCTGGGGGACACTCAGGGTAACGAACTATCCTAGTTTACCCGGGCCTGCATTTTAGCAAAGCCCTGCATACCTGGCAACCCCAGTTCCAACACTGGTCAAAATACTCAATCCTTTGAGCCTGTTTCATCAGCTGTAAAATGAAGGATAATATTTACTTTGAAAGTCTATTGAAGAGTAAATGAGAGAATGTTCATATGATTCCTGACACACAGTAAGCTTGCAATAAATGGTAGCTCTAGCTACTGTACTCAGTTACCTATTGGTATTACCAACTCTGATATCAGCAGCAAAATAAATTATCTTTAGAAACTTAACCTGTACCTTGATTATTTTCTTACCAGAAAAATAATTTACCTTATACACAGTGGATTCCAGGAAGCTGAAATGTTTGCTTTCCCAAATTCCCTTCCAAACTTTTCCTAATAATTTGTTTCAGGGACTAGGCCTTGTTAAAGAAATGTAATAGTTCACCAGTACTGATTTATCCACTGGGCAAAGGCCTAAGAGGTTTCCACCAGCTTTGGATACATGCATTGTTTTCACTACGGGGATCCTAGGGTACTTAGGTAAACTTCTTGAGGAGAAATCACCATTCCAACTCACCAAAAAAAAAAAAAAAAGAGGACATCAGGCATCATACCTGAAATTATTTTAAAATTTGCATCTCACTTTTTCCCTTCATAATGGCACCAAGTCATTGTCTCCTGATGGATTGACAGTTCATTCACTAAATATGTCCATTCTATGCCTGAAAAATAAGGGATCATATCATCAAACAGATGAAATGCCATTTCTTGCCTCAAAAGCTGAAGCAACTCAGTACTCAACAGATACTCATTTCAGCCTGGAGGAGATGGCTCACTTTGGGGCAGTTCACCAACACACGGGTGAAGCTGTTACATGGAAAGCTGCACAATTTGGGGGTAGATAACTGAAAGGATCACAAGTTACTCAAAGCCAGACATGGCCTGCAAACATCGAGGCAGCAGAGAGAGCACAAACAGCCAGGCATATAAGAACCTTCTCTGGGGGCTTCCCTGGGGTGAATAAGAATCCACATGCCAATGCAGGGGACACTGGCTCGGGAACATTCCACATGTCCTGGAGCATTAACTAACCACAACTACTGAGCTTGTGCTCTAGAGACCTGGAGCTACAACTACTGAGTCCAAGTGCCCACGAGCCAGCAAGTTTGCAACTACTGAGCTCGAGTGCTTCAACCACTGAAGCCTGTGCTCCTAGAGGCTGTGCTCTGCAACGAGAAGCCACTGCAATGAAAGCCCATGCACTGCACCTAGATAGTGGGCCCCGCGCTCTACAACTAGAGAAAGCCCACGTGCAGCAACGAAGACTCAGTGTAGCCAAAAATAAATAAATAAAGCAGTGTGTACATGTCAAAAAAAAAAAAAAGATCTTTCTCTGTACAAGTTCCCAAGATCCTTCCTCCATGCTCATATTTCTTCCCCATCCAGTGCCCGAGGTCTGTGAGCACAAAACACTGGTGAACCACAGAAACTCTGAGGAGCCTTGAGAGACATCTGGTCCAGCTACTGAAGCAAGAGTGAATGGATCCAGGAGAGAACTTTCTCCAAAGCCCACTGGCAGCAGAATCATCTAGAGTACCTGATGAAAATCCAAAGTCCTGGGTTCCATCAGGCCCCTGAATGAGGCCCTCTGGGAAGGCAGCGAGGGAATCTGCATTAATAACAAGATTCTCCAAAAGACTCCCAACTGTGCATAAAAAGCCTGGAGAGCAACTGCTCTAGGGAGACAATAGAGAGCAAAATGCACAACCAGAGCTGGGCAAATAACTCTCATTTAACCTCCACCAGCGTCAGATTCCAAATCTGTAAAATAGGGATAATAATACCTACACAGCAGGATGGTTGAGAATGATATGAGAATTAAATGAGACAAGTAATAGCTTCCAACACACAGCTTCACATGAAACAGGTGTTCAACAAGTATTAATCCACCCCACCTTGTGTAGCAGACTAATGAAGATTTATAACAAAAGTCCCTATTTTGAGCAATTGTTACCAAGGAAAGCAGATGGCTGTCTTAAGTTAAGGCCTCCATGTTAATGAGTCACCAACTAAAAGGCCAAGGCCAGCAGCTTTAACCACTGGTTGGGTTGTAAAAAGTACAAGCTTCAATAGGCATGAGAATCTCCTGGATGGCTTGAAAACACAGCCTACTGGGTCATCTTTGGAGTACAGAATCAGCAGTTCTGGGCTGAACTGAGAATCTGTATTTCTAACAAGTTCTTGGGTGGTGGTGGTGGTGTTGGTCTTGGAACCACACTTTGGTCATCACTCTATTAAACTCAAACTGATCTGACACCTTGTAACAAAAAAGGACAGCAAAGCTAGATGCATTTCCTGTTTGACACCAGACTGGTTAGTTGCATGTCAATAAAGAAAAAAGTAATAAACCCACAATTTCCGAGGCAGCCCCACCTCTGCCCCTGAGAATCTTTCTCACTACATTTTTGAATGGTGCAGAAAGAAGGCTGGGAGACTTGAGAGCCATCTCCCAGCCGCTCAGGTGGGTACCCCTGAGTGAGACACCTGATCTCTTTGAGCCTCAGTGTACTCGCCTGGGGACAGAGGTGGGCTCGGTCACTGGTTCCCAAACCTGGCGGTGCCCCATCCATCACTACAGCAACATTTTAGATAAAACATGAATTCCCTAGCCCTAAGGCCAAGCCTCACAAATCAGAATCTCCTAAGAAGAGACTGACGGAGAAGGCAATGGCACCCCACTCCAGGACTCTTGCCTGGAAAATCCCATGGATGGAGGAGCCTGGTAGGCTGCAGTCCATGGGGTCGCTAAGAGTCGGACACAACTGAGCGACTTCACTTTTACTTTTCACTTTCATGCATTGGAGAAGGAAATGGCAACCCACTCCAGTGTTCTTGCCTGGAGAATCCCAGGGACGGGGGAACCTGGTGGGCTGCCATTTACGGGGTTGCACAGAGTCGGACACGACTGAAGTGACTTAGCAGCAGCAGCAGCAGTAAGAAGAGGCTGAAAAAATGTGGTTTTGCATGTTTTAAATAAAAGCTCCCTATGTGATTTTTGGGTTTCCCTGGTATCTCAGCTGGTAAAGAATCCACCTGCAATGCAGGAGACCCCAGTTTGATTCCTGGGTGGGAAAGATCCCCTGGAGAAGGAATAAGCTACCCATTCAAGTATTCTTGGGCTTCCCTGGTGGCTCAGATGGTAAAGAATCTGCCTGCAATCCAGGAGACCTGGGTCCAATCCATGGATTGGGAAGATCCCCTGGAGGAGGGCATAGCAACCCACTCCAGTATTCTTGCCTAGAGAATCCCCATGGATAGAGGAGCCTGGCGGGCTGCAGTCCATGGGGTCGAAAAGAGCTGGACCCATCTGAGCAGCTAAGCGCAGCACAGCACATGTGATGTTCACGGGCAGCCAGTTCTGAGCAACTATCCCCAAGGTGATCTTTCAGGCCCCTTCCAGCACTAAAGCCTGGATCTTCTGATTTCTAGGCCCCTATGCCAGAGTCTGTGCTTACCAAGTAGCTTTGTCCCATTTTATTTGTTTCCCACAGAGTTCCTACTAGAGGATCTGAATACATTCGTCTTCAAAGAAAAGAAACTAGTCTGCTTAACACTTCCATTTTTCTCATGTATCAAACTGACACTGAGGTTTTAATTTTAAAAAATAAAGTCCAGTGCTTAACAGCACAAAACAAGCAACCCAATCAAAAACTCGGCAGAAGACCTAAGTGGACATTCTTCCAAAGAAGACATACAAACGGCCACGAGGCACATGAAAAGATGTTCACCATCGCTAATTATTAGAGAAACACAAATCAAAACTACCACACACCACTAGAATGGCTGTTATCAAAAATTCACAAGCAATAAATACTGGAGAAGGTATGGAGAGAAGGGAATCCTCCTATATTGTTGGTGGGAATGTAAGCTGGTACAGCAAGTATGCAGACAGTTTTGAGGTTCATCAAAAAATAGAGCATCCACTCCTGAGCATATATCCGGAGATAAACATGACTCAAAAGGTTACATGCACCCCAATGTTCACTGCAGCACTGTTTACAACAGGCAAGACGTGGAAGCAGTTTAAACATCCATCGACAGAGGAATGGATAAAGATGATGTGGTACATGTATACAACGGAATATCACTCAGGCATTAAAAAGAATGAAATAATGCCACTTGCAGCAACATGGATGGACCTGGAGAGTGTCATACTCAGTGAAGTCAGACAGAGAAGGAAAATCTATGACATCCCTTATACGTGGAATCTAAAAAGAAATGACACAAACAAACTTACAAAACAGAAAGAGACTCCCAGACTTCGAGAATGAACTTATGGTTGCCAGGGGAAGGATGGGGAGAAGAGTTAGATGGCGAGTTTGGGACGGACATGTACACATTGCTGTATTTAAAATGAATAATCAGCAAGGACTTACTGTGCAGCTCATGGAACTCTGCTCAGTGTTATGTGGCAGCCTGGATGGGAGGGAGGTTTGGGGGAGAATGGATACATACTCCCTTCTATGTTCACCTGAAACTATCACAACATTGTTAATCAGCTATACCCCAATACAAAATAAAAAGTTTGAAAACAATTTGGTCACAGCAGGGGAGGGAGAAGGTAGGAAGACTTGAGAGAGTAGTACTGAAACATATATATTACCATATGTAGAATAGATAGCCAGTGGGAATTTGCTGTATGATGCAGGGAACCCAAAGCCGGCGCTCCGTGACAACCTAGAGGAGTGGGATGGGGAGGGAGGGAGGAGGGAGGTTTAAGAGGGAGGGGACATGTGTGTGCCTGTGGCTGATTCATGTTGATGTATGGCAGAAACCATCACTATACTGTAAAGTAATCATCCTCCAATTAGAAAATAAATAAGTAAAAAGCATAAAAACAACAACAATAAAACATAAAGTCCAATGTAGGAAAAAATAGGAATTAACACAGACCAAGCAATCTTCTCTCACACCAACTTCCTGGTTACCTGCTCTATCATTCATTCACTATCACCTGAGCATCTCCCATGTGCCAGGCATTATTTTGGGTGACAAGTATCCAGAATTTTACAAAACAAAGTCCCTGCTGTCACAGAGAGAACAATTAGCAGAAAGAGATAGATAATGTTAACATAGAGATAAAATAATTTCAAACAGTAAGAAGTCCTGTGAAGACCATAAAGTATAATAGGATAGAGGCTGACTAAAGACTACTTCCAACAGAGTGATCAGGGATTACTCTGCTGCCAAGGGACCACCCAGGTGAGAATCTAGAGAAAAGAATTGTGGGCAAGTGCAGATGCTCTGAGGAAGGCAAGAGGTTGGCGTTTCTAAGGAATAGAAAGGGAGGAGGCACAGGGCTGAGCTGAGGACAAGGAGGCCAACAGGGCTCAGATCATGGGGACACTTAGATCATGGTTGGAACATTTGGATCTTATACCAACCACAGTGGTAAGTGACTGAGGAATTTCAAACAGAAGGATATGATCTGATTTACATTTTTAAAAATATCACTGGCTTTGCATGAGGAATGGGTTACAGGGAGGCGGGGGTAGCTAGAATGAGACCAGAAAAACAGCAGTACAGGCAGGAAGCAACGGTGGCCTTTAGCTGGCAGCTCGTACATAGCCATAGCTGATGCTCAGACATTTCTGGACCGCTCTAACATAGGTGAAAATCATTAATATATTTGTTTCACTTCCTGTGATATTTCACAGGAGTCCAAGGGAGAGACACTGCTGGTTACAATTAAGAAAGGCTAGCACAGGGGCATAGAAAGAACCAGCAGACTTGTCTTCTGGAACCCTCTCTGCCATCAGGTTGTTATGTGACCATGGGCACATTTCTGAACCTGTCAGATGGAGAGGCTAGGCTCCCTGGTTTCTAAGATGCCCACCAGCCCTTAAGTTACATATTTCTATAAGTGTAACAAGTGAGGTTTCCTTATCTGGGTGGCAAGAGGGGCTGCTGACTCAGGGTTGGGGTTTCTGCCATTGACTTTGAATCTCCCAGAAAGGCTCTAGCTAAGCAGGAAATGGGGTTTCCATGAAGAAGCTGTCCAGTCTTGCTATTTCCTTGGGAAACTCTGGGATCTGGGGCACCTCTAGTACAAGGGTATAGTGACCAGCTGGGACTCTGTGGAGTAGACACTCCCGGGCATCTGAGAGCCTGCTGTGCTGAGGGGCTGGGGGCCCCGCCTCTGAGGAATTCAGGGGCCAAGTCCTCAGTCCTCCCTGAGGATTGCTGGCAGCCTTCCACCTGCACTCAATCACAAGGCAGCCAGGCCCTGCCGCCTGGCTCCTGCTTCCTACCGGCAGACTGTTCCCACACTGTCCACTCCCCTCACATGGCCCACCGGGCACCTTGGCGAGGACCTCACCCTGGGATCCCTAAGGGCAGGGCCCTCGGTCCTAACTGCCCGTCAGAATCCCCAGTGGAGATGTAAAATACATACACATAGATGTATGTAAAATATATACACATAGATATAAAATACATACAAACAGAGATGCCTGGGCCCTACCTCATACCTGATGACTCACTCAGAACTGGGGGTAAGGGAGAGGTTAGAAAGACCACAAAAGTGGAGTTAGGCTTAGTTCACTTTACATGACGGAGAGAATGTGGACTTTAGGAAACTGCAGGCCAGAGAGGTTCCACAACGTGTCTAACGCAGGGTTTCTCTGCCTTGACCCACTGACATGGTGGGCAGGATGATTCTCTGTATCGAGGGGCTGTTCTGTGCACTTTGGGGTGTTTAGAGGCATCCCAGGTCTCTGCCCACTAAATACCTGCAACTGCCCAGCTATGGCAACCAGCCACATCTCCAGATGTTGCTCAATGCCCCCTTGAGGAAGAAGGAGCTGAAAACAGCCTAATTAAGAACCGCCAGTGTAATACCACTTAGTTAATTATTGGCAAAGTTAGAAACTAAATACTGATCCACTAGTTCCTGGCGGAGTTGGTTCCTCCACACTGAAGCAGGAATTCTGGAACACAGGGCTGAGTCACCCCCCAAGGAAACACCACAACCCGCTCTGCGGCCCTCTGTGCCTAAGCGGAGCGGGGCGATGAAGAGCTGACCTTGCCCCTGATGAAGGAAGTCCAGCCTGGAATGGCCAGAGCTGGTCTCTAGCATCTGATTGGAAGAACAACACCTTATCTTTTCAAGGGCTGCTAGACCTCTTTACTCATCCCTGGGGTTGCTCCCTTGCAATGGTGAGATACATTATGAAAATGAATCACACTGCAGGAAACAAATTCTGACCACACCCTTACCCTTGGATTATATTTTAAAATTCTCAGGTATCTCAAACAGACATTTAAGTCAAGACCTATTTCTGTATGTCTCATTCCTCCCCATATTAGAACTAATACAGCAAGAATAATAAGAATGAAAAAACCTTACCGTAAGCTTCCATTAGCTGATTGAGGCCCTGTTTTTGTGTCAAATGATACAAATACGCAGGCGATAAGTAACCAGCCACATGCAGATAAGACTCGACCAGCTGCCCACGTGGTGGGATCAGAGCAAGATAGATGAGCAGCAGTTAATAAGAATGAACAGATTTTTCAGTCTCTTGGCAACCAATTTTATTATTATGCTTTGACCTGGCAGCTGGTAAGGCTTTGTATGAATTAATCAACAGGCTATGAAAAAACAGGATTAGTGGCTCTGAAATATGGTATTCTCGCAGCAGTCAGAGAAAGGATGCTTTTTTCTAAGGCCACTTTCTTAAATAAGTACAGATAACTTTAAAACAGTAAGCAAACTGTGTTTTAAAAGAACACATCTCTAAAGAGGAAGTCACATACACCTATCTACTGCATCAATCCTTACCATGTATCTTCCATATCTGTTCTACCAAATTACAAGAAGATATGGAGTGTCAAAGGAGGCCACTCAAAGCAGGCGCCCTTCAGTGAGACAATACTTGGTGGTTGTGGAATTATTCTCAGCAAGTCCTCCTGAATCAAAGCATCTTACAGCAAACACTCAAAGGGGATGAGAATAATAACCAGACCTTAGAAGGAATAAAAACACATGGAAAGATGGGATTTCTGGCATCACCACAGGAATATAACCAACGGTGGCTTTCAAAGGCCCTGCGGTTCTCAGAGAAAAGTCAAGCATGTCCTTGAGGGTGGCTTTGCCTGCCACATAACAGATCTAAGGATCAGGACAGCAGGACAGTGAGCAATCACGGAACGGTGGCAACAGAAGTGATTAAAGATTAGCATGAAAACATAAGCAACTTACACATGATCTCTTAAGGGAAGATTTTGTGCAGCAGACTAACCACTGGACCCAGAGCTCCAGTTCTGGCTCTACCACTAACTGTGTGATCTTAGAAAACGACAACATCTCTGGAGAAAAATTTCTTTTACCACAAAACACTAGAGGAAAATGGAATCTTAGCCCACTGTCTTCTAATTCTGATAATCCTTGAGTTTACATGCCCTCTCCTTCCTAAGACAGACACATGTGCTATTATCAAAATGAGCCATAGCTCAGTTATTCTGTGGACATTATCATAATCGACGCATTTACTGCCCAAAAACATAAATTTACCAGACCAGAGTTACCACATTAAATCCAAGACACCACATTAAATCTGCCACTCATAGGAAAAAAAAAAACAACTAATTTTTTTAGTATAAGTGTGTCCCAAATATTGCATGGGACATACTTATAGTAAAATATTATTTGTTGTTCATCCAAATTTTTTTAAAATCTGGCACACTACCTCTGACCCCACATTCAAAGTGTAATCTCAACTCTCAAAAGTCTGATTTCATACAGGTGGGTGGTTCCAAGTGTGGCTGAAGCACTAAATGTGAGGCCTTCTCATGGATGACACACACAGAGGCAAAAAGTAAAACAAAACAAAAGCAGGCAAGGAAGAATGACTTGCAACATTTGTACTGAGTAGGTGAGGCATCAGATTTTATTAAACAGTGAGTAGAATATCAATGTGAGTAGACCTCAATCATACAGGGAAAAGAATGTGGTGCACTGCCTGATCAGTCAGGAGGCCAAAACAAGGTGGGTGCTCAGAGCTCCACACCTCTCACCTTTTGGACACACAGTCATTTGCAAACCTTTCATCTCTTCCTCCAACTCAGAGCTCTTGTCTGCTCCCCAGATAATCAGCTTAAAGGAAACCAGACCATAAACTGGAACTTCCTGACTACGAGGCAGAGGAATAAATATGATCAAGGGAAAACTGCACACAGCATATAAAGCGAAGGCCGTGAAAGGGAAAAATTCCTCTCTTCAGCAGCCAACCTTGTTCTAACAATAACTAGGCAATCTTGCTGCATAGAGGCTCACAATTCATTTGTTTTTTAAATTGTGGGCCGCTTTTTTAAATATATAATTTTATTTTCTTATTTATTTTTGGCTCCAAAGCACAGGCTCAATAATTATGTCACACGGGCTTAGTTGCTTGGCAGCATGTGGGATCCTCCTGGACCAGGGATCGAACCCGCATCTCCTGCACTGGCAGGCAGATTCTTTACCGCTGAGCCATCAAGGAAGCCCGTTAGCCAGCTTTATTGAGGTATAATTGAGATAGAACATTGTAAGATATTTAAAGTGTACATCATTTTAAATTTGACATATGTGATTTGACATATGTACACATTTTGAAAGGGATTCCCCCACCCATCTTCCCCCACCCATCAAGTTAACTAGGGCTCGCATTATTTACACCCACACACATATACATGCCATGGGTGTAAAAATAATCCTTTTTCATAGTTTGTAGTGAATATATGGGCTTCCCTGGTAGCTCAGATGGTAAAGTGTCTGCCTACAATGCAGGAGACCCAGGTTCGATCCCTGGGTCGGGAAGATCCCCTGGAGAAGGAAATGGCAACCCACTCCCAGTATTCTTGTCTGGAGAATTTATAGATATGGCATATTCCAAGATAAGTTTAACAATGGAAAGCTAGTTCAATTTTTAAAATGCCACAGCGATTACTATACTCTCCAGGCCAGTTAATTCAATTCTCGGTGAGAAAGGTCGGCAGGAAACCTCTCTCAACTCTAGCCAATACTGCTTTATCAGCAACAGCAGGATGAGGTGGAGTAAAACAAGATACTTAACATCTACAGGCTGAGAAAAATTAAATATATGGACTAGAGGTTTCTAATGGTGAAAACAAATCCAAGTTTATTCATTAACTTATGGGCACACTCAGCAAGAGTGTATTGAACACTTCTCTGTCTATGATAGCTTACAGTACAGGAATCACAGAGGAGATGAAGCCACGCTCTGCCTCCAGGATATTACAATCCCATCACGGAAATAAGGCCACATATGCAGAATCAGTTGACAGTCTGAAGTCATTATGCAATTAAAAGTCAAAATGAGTCTCATAATTGGAAATTTCAGTTACAAGCCAGAGAAAGAGTAAATTCACTGCACTGCAAAATATTCATCAGGAAATGAAACTCCATTTTCTCAAATGTCCAAGGAATTTCACTCTCCCTAGATCAGCACAAGAAACCAAATCACTAGAGACAGGTGCTGAAGGCCTCCTCCCAGTCTGCCCAAGTCCTGCCCTCGGGAAGGACCCAAAGTCCTCACCTTTCTGCTTTGTTTGACCCTTCCCTTCCTTTGTTTGACCTTTGTTTGACCTTTCCCTTTCCAAGAAGAGTAAGACCATTCTCTCCAGGGAAAAAAGTGGATAGAAAAGGAGAGAAAGAGGAGTTACTGGTGTAGCTATGGACACTGCAAATGGGAAGGAAGAGTGAGAAAGAAATAGCAGAGTGATCCTCATTTCTCAGGTTCTCATTCCCTTTTCATTCACTCAACATGTTCTTTTTCAGGGTTTAATATGTGCCAGAAACCATTCCAGGTGCTACCTCCACCAGAGCAAATAAGACAAATCCCTGACCTTCATGGAGCTTGTACTCTACCAGTGGGAGACAGATGTGTGTGTGCAATGACTAGTGCTACAGATACTCTAAAGAAAAATAAGGTTAAAGAGGAAGAAAATGTTGGGTGGGGGGGTGGGGGACGCTAATTTAGATGGGATGGGACAAGAAAGCATCTCTAATGAAATGACTTGATTTGAATGAAATGAGTGAGTAAGCAGTGCAGACTTTTGAAGGAAAAACATTCCAGACAGAGGAAACAGCAAAGGTCCTGAAGTGCGGCTGAAGGGGAGTGAGAAAAGAAGCGAGTGATGGAAGATGAAGCTACACACCAAGTAAGGGACTGCCAGAGACAGAGGTTTCCCTCTGGTATAACAAGCCACTGGTGAGTTCTGAGCACAGGGCTGAGTGACAGGAATGGCTTCGGCAACTTTGTTAAGAACAGACCATAGAGTGGTGAAGGTGGAAGCAGGCTGGCCCTGCAGGAGGCTTTTGAGTAATCCAGGTTGACAAATGAAAGGAACTTGGTGGGTGCAGTGAAAATGTTACAAAATGGTTCCTATCCTAGATACAGTTTCAAAGCAGAACTAATGAATTCTGCTGAGAGACTAGATGTGGGATATGAGACAAAGAAAAGAATCAGGGGTGACCCCCAGCTGTTGAGTCTGAGCACCTGTAATAATGAAGTTGTCATTAACTGAGACAGGGGAGACTGAGGGAAAGCAGGTTTGGAAGAGGAAAATCAAGAGTCTGGCTCCTAGAGACTGTGGCCCACTTCAACACCCTTACATCTGTTGTAAAATCAGGCAACAGCAATTGAAACGCTGATCCTAAATTACATATGGAAATTCAAGGGACCCAGAATAGCCAGAGCAGTCTCAAAAAACAACAAAGTGGGAGGACTCACACTTCCCCATCTCAAAACTTATCACGTACATAGTTAATAAAGAGGAGAGTGTGATACTAGCATAAGGATAGACATGCAGCTCAATGGAGTAGAGCTGAGAGTCTAGAAATAAACCCTCACATTTACTGTCAATTTATTCTCCACACAGGCACCAATGGTATTCAAAAGGGGGGAAAATAATCTTTTCAACAAATGCTGCTGGGAGAACCTGATGTCCACATGCAAAAAAATAGACTCCTACCTCACACCATGTACAAAATTAACTTAAAGCAAGCCAAAGATGGAAATGTAAGAGCTAAAACTAACAACTCTTAGAAGAAATCATAGGCATAAATCCTCAGGACTTTGGATTGAGCAATGCTTTCTTAGATTTGACACCAAAAGCGCAGCAAGAAAAGAAAAAATTAGTTATACTTCATCAAAATTAGAAAAATCAAGGCAGGTCATGGAAATTAAGGAAGGGAGGGAGAAAGGAAGAAAGAATAAAGGAAAGAAAGTAGGAATGAAAACTAACATAAAATACAGATGCTCAGTCAAGTTTTTTTCAGCACTACATTCACCTTTCTTTACTTGTAACCATCTGCAAAAATTCTGTCTTCCAGACTGTGTTTTCCCCCTAAAACAAGTTTCTAAGAAGGCATAAATAAATCAATAAAACAGTAACAGGGGAGCACCAACAAACTAAATCACCGATAATTATACAAACTTTATACAGCATAAGAGGATACCCCCAACCTCTGACTGATGAGCCATTCCCAAAGTTAAGTATCCATCCGGTAGGGGAAAATAGCTGTTAGCCCACAGAAGACCCCTGAGACACAGGATGTAACAGATGATGCTGAGGCCGTGCAGGTGGCCCGCGGGGGCCAAAATGATGGGAAGGCAAAGTTAAGGGTTCACAAGATTTCCTTCACTTCAGGCCTGACTTTGCTTAATCCGTGATCTATTGGGACAGAGACAAAAGCTTTGGCAAGAGTTACGGAAACCTGTCATCACATCAGCTCTACCGCCAGTCAAGACAGAAGGGCCTGACTGCCGCGTAGGGTTTTCTGTCTGACTGGCAGGGAAAGGGGTGGGGGGACCCCCTCTCCCACCCAGACAGTTTGCCGTCCAGACCCCACCCAACAAAGGTGTCAAGACTTTAAATCATTCCGCTGACAAAACCGGAGGGAGAAAAGAACGAGAGAGGCCGTGCAGGAGCCTCCTCTGCTGCGGGAGAAGTTTCCTTCCTCCTGGCCCGCCGCCTCCGTGCGGCCCCTAGCACCGGGATGCCGCCGGGAGGTGGCCTCGGCCCCATCCCAACCGGGGACTCCACCTAATCGGCACCTCGCCCAAGCCGACCCCTACCCCCGCGGCTGTCACCGTAGGCTTTGCGCTGAGGGCCTGGGAGAAGCCACGAAGCTTCTCCGGTGGGCTCTGCCTCCCAGAGAGCGGAGAGGAGCTGCAACCCAACACCCGGCCCCAGGGCCAGACCCTCGGCTCGCCCGCTCCGTCGCGCTGCCCCGCGGGGTGACCGGCGCCCCGAGCCCCAGCGCGCCTCCCAGCCCGCGCCGCCGCCTCACCTGCTCCGCCCGCGGTCCCCACGGCGCTCTGTCAGTGCGCGCGCCGCGTCCACCCACTGCCGGCCTTTTAGGGTCCTTGGCGGGTATTTTCCGTCTGGCCCCACATCACTTCCCGTAAAGGAGCGCGAGGTGAGGGCGGGACCTCCTCCCCGCCCTCCACCTCCCGCTTCCTCCCGTCACTTCGGGGAGCACCCCCGCCCGACGGGGCGAGCGCGCCGGCCCCAGCCCCGCCGTTCCCGCCCAGGGGGCCGACGCAAAGTTCCCCTCGCCTGTTTTAGCCCAAACCCGGTCTCCACTGTCCTTTCCTGGAAGGTGCCAAACCTTAGGGGGTTGTCTTCGTTTTGAGACACAGGGATGACATTTAAAAACTGCCGTGGGATCGGGGCACTGCAAGGTGTAGTTTGGTGCCGCTGCCAAATCTCCTCCCCCAAAGCCATTTTATACAGGTGATCTTCGGGGCGTCGCCTCAGTGTCTGTCTCTGGTCGCCACAGGTGCTGAGCGGTTGCAAAGTCGGCCCTAAGCGGGGGTCCGAGGGGCGGGCTCCCAGCTTACAGTGACTGCCCACTTGGTCTGGCTTCCTCGGGGGCCAGATCCGCGCTGGGCGTCCTGGCTCTGCCGCTGTCCGTCCGGCCCGGCCAGCTCCTCACTCGGGTAGCCTGGCGTTGGTGGTTCTGGAGTGAGGGAAAGCTCTGGGATACTGGAGAATGGCTGGATGACTGGGGCGGGGTGGGAGGCGGGGCGGGAGGCGGGGCGGTCAGAAAGGGTAGTATGTGGGGTAGTAAACAGGGTCTCTGCTCTTGAACAGTCGAGTTCAGATTACAAAATCTCTCTTATTTAAATTTCCAAGTATTAGAGCAATTCGTTAAAATAAAAAAATAAAAAAAATACCTGAAAGACTAGCCCCTGTAGCGAGACATTTGCGAGCCTCTGCTGCCCCCTAGCGGCTTCCCTCTCTCAGTGCCGACGGCTTTCTGTGGGCCACTTGGACCTGTGGCTGCGAGGCAGAGGCGGGAAGCTTCAGGCCCGCAGGTTCTCCCTGGAGGCGCCAAATTCACTTTTAGGCTCATTCAGCCGAAGCATTTCTTTTTTTTTTTTTTTTAATTTTTGACCACATCAGGAGGCATCTGGGATCTTAGTTCCTGATCAGAGACCCTGCATTGGAAGGTCAGTCTTAACCATTGGACTGCCAGGGGAGTCCCCAGGCAAAGCACTCCTCAGCCAAATAATTCTACTTCTAAGCAAAGCAAATGTTTGGAAGTCCTAGTCCACCGGCTCCTCCTATCCGTTCTATCTCACGGATTCTTCATGCATCACAAATTCCAGCTGTCTCAAGGCCACCTGCCCAATCCCATTATCCTTTCAGTCTATAACTACTCAGTTTGCATTACAATACAATGAGCTTCTCAGATTACTTAAAATCACATATACGATGAACCATACGAGATTGCTAAATATTGAATACATATTCATTTTAATAGTTCCAGGCAAATATAATGCAGTAACCGCAGAGTTAGGGATAACAGATTCACTACAGGGTGATGGTTTCAAGGGATATTCCTTAGAGAAAAGCCATCAAACTGTTATCACTGGAGGTTAAAACAGGGAAAGTAGCCCCATGTTCATGTGTAGAGGAAGTCTTGGGAGTCACTGATCAGCTAAGATCTGTTGGGGGCGGGGGGGAGGGCATCAACAATGCAGCAACTGCTAATGGTTCACGATTCAAGGAGCGCTCAGCCCTCCCCACTCCTACAGCCAGGCAGGGCTGTCAGCAGGAGTTCACCAGGCAGGTCAGAAAACAGCAATGCTGTGGCTCATACATCACCCATTCTGTCATTTCATCCAGCAAGTCTAGTTAGGTACTAGACATGCCATAGTGAACAAGGCAAACTGGTCCTTGCCCTTAGTGATCCTGTCCTCAAAGAGATCAAGTTAACTTCTGTGCAGTGAGATAAGATCCTTGATAAGGGAAGTTGTTGTTCAGTGGCTAAGTCTGACTAATTGGAACACAAGTTAAGTGACACCAGATCAACACATCCCAGAGACAAGTGATGTATAGATTAAGAAGGATGAATAAGTGGGGAAGGTGGGGTGGTTTAGTTGCTAAGTCGTGTCCCACTCTTTCAACGCCATGGGGTTTAGCCCGCCAGGCTCCTCTGTCCATGGGATTCTCCAGGCAAGAATACTGGAATGGGTTGCCATTTCCTTCTCCAGCAGATCTTCCCGACCCAGGAATCGAACCAGGGTCTCCTGCATTGCAGGCAGATTCTTCAGCAGCTCAACTACAAGGGAAGCCCTGGGGAAGGTGAGAGAAGAGAATTCTATGAAAAAGATCAGAAGAATGGCCTGGAGGCAAAAAAAGAGAGAATGAGATACTGGAGCAACTGAAAGCTTAGAAAAGCTGAAAAAATGAGTGGAAAGAGCAAAGAAACTGGAGAAATAAGCAGAGGTTGGGTAATGAAGGACCCTGGAATGCTTGTAATAAAGGCTAACATTTATTGACCATTTATTCTGAATCAGCCAATATGCTAAGAACTTTACATATATCACCTCATTTACTTCTCACAATTGCCCTATGAAATAAGCACTATTCTTATCTCCATATTACAGATGAGGAAAAAGCACATTAAAGAGATTAAGCAACCTCACCAGTTTTACACAGCTAATAAGTGGCAAAGCCAGGACCAAAATTCACAATGCATCTTCTTAATGGCTGTGAGGCTAAGAATTGGCTGGGAAGGCCAATGAGCATGCTGAAATCCAAGTGAGGAATAACAGTGATCTGGTTTAAGAGGGTGGCCTTGAGGATGAGGATGAATAGACAGATTTGAGATACTTAGGAGAGGGAATCAAGAAGACTTGGTTGTAGGTGGGGAGGGAGAAGGAGAAATTCATGGAAATGCTCAAGTTTCTGGTTTGGGCAACTAGGAACCCCTAAGCAAAAGAAAGTGTTAGGTAGTTAGAATAGAAAACAGGAGTCCAAAATGGCAGTGGCTAAAAGACAAGGAAGGGAAAAGCCCGAGAAAACAGAACAAAAGGTCAAAGGAAGGTCCGAGGACTGGAGTGAGGACTTCAGGTAGAACAGCACTCCTGACTAAGCCCAATTTGCATAGGGCAGACCCAGGGGGAAGGAAAAAACATAAAAAGAGAAGCCAAAGGGTTCTCTCTCTTTCTCTCCCACGTGTGTATGCGCTCTTTCTCTCCACCCCCCCCCCCGCCCCCGCACAACGCACTGGGGTGCTCTTCTCTTCGCCACTTTGGATCGACGTGCCCTCATGCCTCGAAGATGGATTTTCCTGCTATCTTCTAAATAAAATAGAGCTGTAACACTGATTTGTCTAAGAGCTATAACACGGTCTGTTCAAGACCCGAGAGCTATAACACGGTCTGTCCAAGACCCGAGAGCTGTGACACGCGGAGGGGGTTTTAGTGTCCGTCACTCCAAATCTTTGTTGTGATGACACAAAAACCGAGGAGCATACACTCACCTGACAAAAGCAACAGGAAGGGAGAGTGAAATAGACCATAATCAACAAGTCCAGGGCATTTCAACTCTGACATGCCAGCGCCAGCAGAACATCCAAGTGAAACTCTTTTAGTATGCAGTTGAAAAAGCTGGTCTGAAGCACAGAAGACATGAACTGGAGCTGTTACCACTCAGATGTGAGAGGCAATGAGTTCGTCTAGAAAATGTGCTGAAACGGTAAAAAGGGGACTTGGTGCAGAATCCAGAGGATTGGTCAGTATTTAAGGCATGGGCAGAGGAAACTCAAAAAGTAATTTGAGGAAAGTGTATCCAGAGGAAAACAACAGAACGTTATTACAGAAACCAAGTATATTAAACCTCAGTTAAGAGCTTGCTTGTTTTAACCGGGACTGTCAAAATATTTTTGTTTATAAGCTACATTAACAAAACTTACCTTTCAAATATGTCCACTACTGTGAATGTCAAAGTATATTCTTAAGTATTTTGTACCTAGTTGTTAACTTGTTGAACTATATTTTCAGAAAATGCTCAAAAGTAACACTTCATATTGGAAATAAACATTAAAAAAAAAAAAACAGGGCTAGCTTGAAAGGACTCCAACTGACAAAACTGGAACAATTTGAACATAAAAGTAGTGATCATCAGGGTTGACTTCATGGCCTTGCAGCCAGAACACCACACAGGGCCCAGCACACTGAATTATATTGTTCTGCAGTCACCGTCTTAAAATTTTCAGTAATTTTATCTTTGAATTTGTGTCTTACAAGTGAAATCTGATGGCACAGTGAAGCATGATGGAGGCTTGAAGCCTCTGTATGTACCTGGCTCTGACTCCTGCTACTGCCCATGCCTCTCTTTCTGGTCCTGAGAGAGTCAATTCCTAGGTAGTGTCAACTACAAATTGGCACTTACCAAGAGCATTTGCCATCTGCCATGGGGAGATTGAACCCCATGCTGCTATAGCTGTTGACCTTCAACAACCCCTGAAGGAGTTCAGGGTGGAGTGAGGCACTCTGTGCTCCAGGGAATCCGGTGGGACAGGAAAAGGTCTTTTAGATAGTTGGAGGTTTTTAGGAACAGATTTTATGATCTTGTTAGGTAGAACAGGGAAAAGGAGTCCAAAATGGCGGTGGCTAAAAGATAAGGAAGGGGAAAGCCCTAGAAAATAAAACAGAGGACCGGAGTGAGGACTTCAGGTAGAACAGCATTCCTGGCTGAGCCCAATTTGCATAGGGCAGGCCCAGGGAGAAGAAAACGTATAAAAGGAGCCAAGCGCTCCTCTCTCTCTCTCTCTCTCTCTGTTCCACCCCCCCCAACGCCCCCCGCGCTGCCGTGCTCCTCCACTCTCTTCTCTTCTTCAAGGATGGATTCTCTTGCTATCTTCTAAATGAAATAGAGCTGTAACACTGATTTGTCTAAGAGCTATGACACGGTTTGTCCAAGACCCGAGGGGCTGTGACCGCTGAAGGCTTTAATCATTGTTGAGACAAAAACCAAGGAGCATACACTCGCCTGACAATCTTAATCCTTGCAACTCCTCATATCTAGAGAAGCACTAAATCCCTTCATGGTGACATCAGATCCTCATGACTAACAAAAATCCTTTTGTCAAATGAGTGCTTCATGGTATTGAACTCCTCCTTCACCAAAACCTTATATATTGACTTTCCCCCACTGCTGCTTTGGAGCAGTCTCTCAGAGCTATCTGAGATGCTGCCTTTCGGGCTGCAGTCCTCATTTTGCCCCAAACAAAACTTAACTCACAACTCTCAAGTTGCACATCTTTTCTCAGTTGACAGTAGGTTGATAAGAAGTCCGGGGTCCCTGAGGAGGAGATAGGGGTCTGGGCCTCTCAAGGAGGAAAAAAGGACAAATGTTTTTTTTTTCCTACATTGCTTTGTCTTAGTCAATATAACAATGGATCTTGCTTGAGGACATGTTTCTCCTTCTTGAGATCCTTCTGACTAATCCTGTCATCTTAAAATGTAAATTGTGGCAGTGGGTCTGGTAAGACCTTTACAACCTTGAGATATCCTTTTGATTTACTGTAATAACCAATTGAAAAAGTATATAACTCCCTTGCTAAGACTAGCAAGGGTACACTCTCTGTCCCCCTTCTGATGTCTGTCAGAAGCTTTCTCTGTCCCTTTTTATACTTGAATAAAACTCTGCTACACAAAAGCTCTTGAGTGATCAAGCCTGGTCCCTAGTCCCGATGCTACATCTTCTCCGGACATCACGACTCCAACATTGTTCACTGTAAGCTATCAGTCCCCTGGGACCTGCATGGCCTTGCATTCACAACTCCAAAGCAGTGACTTGGTCACCTTCACTTGGGGAGGCCTACATTCTGCCATCACCTTCCACATGGCTGGGAGCCTGGCTGTGAGTACAGAAGAGATCAGGATTGAGCCCACGTCCCATGGCACCATGGGGTGGGCAAGAAGGCAGGTGTCCCCGCCCTAGTCTGGTAGCACCATAGTACATTCTATGTGCCACCAGCAGGGGCCTCCTGCCGCCACCACCCAGGAATCAAGGGCACAAGCATGGAGGTTTGTAAACTGGGGGTTGCACACTCATCATGAGTTGTAGTGAGTCCATGGAAAGAGACTGGCTTTCTGATCCCTACCCATAGCCATGCATCTTCATTTTGCACTGAGCCCCACAAATCATGTGGTCAGCCCTGGTGACAGTAATAAATTATAACTCACTGAGTAAAATAGGAATCTGTGAATCAAACCAACACATCACTTCTGCAGTATTCCTACCAAAAAGGTATAACCTGAAGCTATCTAATCATACAGAAGCATTAAACAAATTCAAATTAAGGGATATTTTACAAAACAAACCAACATTCTTTGAAAATTTCAAGGTCATAAAAGGCAATGACTAAGAAGCCTGTAGGCTACAGTCCATGGGGTCACAAAGAGTTGGACACAACTGAACGACTTCACTTTCACTTTCAAGGAACAAGAATAAATAAAACCAAAGAACCAAGAACTAAATTCAAATGTGACCCTAAATTAGATCCCAGTTCAGAAAAATATTTTTGTCTTGTTCTAAAGGACATTAATAAGACTTAGTAGAATCAGAATGAAATCTGAGATTAGATAATAATATCCTATCAATCTTAACTTCCTGATCTTGATTATTATAATAATAAATGAGAACATCCCTGTTTTTAGGAATTGCACACTAAAATATTTAGAGGTTACGGGAATCAGGGAATCACATGGGCAACTTATTCTGTTTTCAAAGGGTTTAGAAAAACAATAATGTTTGTGTGTGCATAATACGTAAGCACATATATACAGAGAGAGATTAAAGCAAATGTGGATAAATGCTAACATCTGTGGAACCTAGATAACAAGTATATGAAATTTTTTTTATATTATTTTGTACCTTTTAAGTCTGAAGTTACTTCAATAGCTAAAAAAATTTTTAAATTCTCTTCAGAAAATCCCATAGGATCAAGTCAAGTGGCCCCCTTGAAAATCTATCATCATCTTGGCTTTCCCTCTTTAACTTTCTTGTTCTCCTTATCTCGCCCTGCTGACCTTGGAGTCAGAATAACAGATGTGTGATGAGACTGCAGAACCACCAGCTGCTGTTACCCGCAAGGCCCTGATGGGGCTCCTTTCACTGAGGCACTGGTGAGGAGGCCACTGACATGGACGTACTTTATGAGATGAGACTGACAGAAGACGCTGCAACAGGACTCCCAAGTTAGAAACAAAAGAATTTCCAGGTGGCAAAGGTCTGATGGCAAGTCATAACTGCTAAAATGGGAAGCCAGGCTGGAGCATACCCAGGGTGTCTTGACTTGATAGCATACAGGGTTCTATGCCAACAGCATAAAAGGTCACCATATTCTGAAGGAAAAGATAGAAGGGCTTTATTGTTTTGCGGAAAGAAAGGGGTGTTTCTTGACTCACATATTTCTAAAAGAAAATTAAGAACTAGTGAGCAGAAGGCTGTTGGTTTTCACACTGGGAATCAAGATCTTTTACATTTCCTGATTTAAGTCAATTCCGTAAATTTAAACCCAACAATTAAAGAAGCTGTGTTTACCTGAGGAAGGACTCCTCAATGCCACAAGAATCTACCATAAACTTTCCTCTGCTCCTACCAAGAGACCCAAGGCCTTTAACCAGGACAAAATTCAGATCCTGTTGACTGCATGATCTGAGGCTGGTACAAGGAAGCTCTAAATTGACCATGGTCCCTCAGTTTAGAGTGCAGGATCCTTGGGGTGGGATAAGATAAATGCAGGTTTAGCCCAAATTTGTTTTACAGGAACCCGTTGTCATTCCTCCCCAAACTGAGGTCCATGGATAGGATATATAATATGTATACACACATATTCACACATATATATACACGCTCAGTAGCCGGCAGGGACCGCACATTGATCTTACAGGAAGAGCCATGCCTTAGTCTATTCAGACTGCTATTAATAAATTCCACTAAATAAGTGGTTTAAACACAGGTATTTTTTTCTCACAGTTTTGAAGGCTGAGGTGTACAAGATCAAGGGGCTGGCAGAGGCTGATTCAGTATATGATGAAGCCTCTTTTCCTGATTTGCAGACAGCCATCTTCTTGCTATATCCTTACACGGGCAAGAGACAGAGCACGTTTCTGGTATCTTTTCTTTAAGGGCACTAATCCCATTGATGCTTTTAAACATAGGTGGCTCTGATGGTAAAGAATTTGCCTGTAGTGCAGGAGACCTGGGTTTGATTCCTGGGTTGGGAAGATCCCCTAGAGAAGGAAATGGCCACTCATTGCAGTATTCCTGCCTGAAGAATTCCGTGGACAGAGGAGCCTGACAGCTACAGTCCATGGGGTCACCAAGAGTTGGACAGGACTAAGCGACTAACACTACTATTAATCCCATTGATAAGGGCTCCGCCCTCAGGACCTAATTACCTCCCAAATGCCCCACCTCCAAATACCCAAACAAGGGGATTAGGGCTTCCCCCCATATGAAAGGAGGGATGCATTCAGTCCATACTACATCATTATTGTATAAAGAACCAACTGAAAGCCCCTGAATCTGCTTTCCCTGACTATGACAGCAAATTGGAAGCAATTCATGCAAAGAATTGCAGACATTAACGCCACCTTCAAATACATGAAGGATATAGGGGTGGGGCATCTCCACGTTGCCATTCAATTCAGTTCTTTGGGCCTTGCAAAGACTAAACAGACGTTTTACAGATGGATGGTGATGGTGGTCACACAACAATGTGAATATACTTAATGCCACTGAAATGTACTTAAAAATCATAAAAATACTAAATTTTATGTTATGTATATTCTATACCACACACATGTACTAGACAAATTATGGAAGAAAACAATGGACTAGCCCAACTGCAGCTGCTACTCTGGAAGCAGTGGGGTTTTCTTCCCCCTCTCTGACAGTGTTTATTTTTTTTATTTATTTGGCTGCACGGGGTATTCACTGCTATGCACAGGCTTACTCTGGTTGCAATAGCAGGGCCTTCTTGTTGCAGTGGCCTCTCATTGCAGAGCACAGCCTCCAGTAGTTGTGGCATGTAGGCTTTAGTTGTCCTGTGGCACATGTAATCTTTCCAGACCAGGGATCAAACCCATGTCCCCTGCATTGGCAGGTACATTCTTAACCACTGGATCACCAGGGAAGTCCTCTCTGACATTTTATTGAGATATAATCTCACACAATAAAGTTGTAAAGTGTGCACTTCAGTGGTTTTTAATATATTCACAAACCTGTCACTGAACACCACTATCTAGTTCCAAAACATTTTCATTATCCTAAAAAGTAACACTATATCCATTAGCAGTCACTCCCTATACCTTCCTCCCCTTAATCACTGGGAAATATTTAATACTAATCCACTTTGTCTCTATGCATTTACCTATCCTGGACATATCCTATAAATAGAATTATACAATATGTGGCATTTTGCGCTCAATCAAGGAATATTACATTGCGTGGATATACCACGATATAGTTATACGTTCACTGGCTGAGACATTTGGATTATTCCACTTTGGGGCTATTATAATAATGATGCTACGAGCACTCATTTACAAATGTTTATGCAGACAAGTTTTCACTACTCTGGGATATTCATCCACAAGCAGAATTGCTGGGTCAAATGGTAACACTATATGTTCTTTTTGAGGAACTTCCAAACTTCCACAACTGCCAAACTTGTTTTATATCCTCACCAGCAATATTCGAGGATTTCAACTTCTCCACATTCCCATCAACACTTACTACTTCCTCTCTCTTTGACAGCAGTCATCCTAGTGTATGTGAAGTGGCATCTCACTATAGCTTCGATCTGAATGGCTGTCGTACCTTTACTACACCCCACTCCAGTCCTCTTGCCTGGAAAATCCCACGGATGGAGGAGCCTGGTAGGCTGCGGTCCATGGGGTCGCTAAGAGTCGGACACGACTGAGCGACTTCACTTTCACACATTGGAGAAGGAAATGGCAACCCACTTCAGTGTTTTTGCCTGGAGAATCCCAGGGATGGGGGAGCCTGGTGGGCTGCTGTCTATGGGATCACACAGAGTCGGACACGACTCAAGTGACTTAGCAGCAGCAGCAGCAGTACCTTTACCGGGGCAAAAAAAAAAAAATCAACTCATTCTCTGACAGTTGGTATGTGACTATCAAACAGACAGGTGCATCCTTCTCAAAATGATCAAAAGTAGTGACTTAGCAGCAGCAGCAGCAGTTCAACTTCGCCCCTCTCTCTCTTAATCCTATTACTTTCACTGATCTCATCATAGATAGTTTATATTAAGTTATAATTAATTTATTTTTCAAAAAAAAATGAGTTGATTTACAGTATTTTGTACATGTGTTACATTTAAGCTCTCACTGAAAATATAAAATTAAATCAGTTCTCAGCAATTTCCAAAAGACCCTTTAACTATATGAATAGCTTCATAATAAATTAACTCTTCCATGATCGCGATTATTAATGCAAATCTGCTTAGTGAGTTAAGTAAACAGATCTGTGTAATGTTTGCCACCCTATGTGACACCATCTACCGTCTCAAAAACCTCTATTTATTTAATTTGAGCCATCCTGATTCTTAATTTATACCTCCATTCTGCCTGGGACGAGAAAGCCAGGAATTGAAAGAGTGCTGAAGTATATTAAAGTAGGCTAATTGTAGGCTAATTGAGGGGCATTCTGCATGAGGTAGGTAACTTGGTTAACTTTATTTACAAACACAACTGTAAACACAATTCCGAGCTAGTTTATATACTCTAGACTGCCAATATATAGGCTGCATTCCCAGAAAATATGCCTCAACTAAGAAATAAAATATTCCTTAATACATTCATTTTTGCTTAAAAGGAAACAAACTCATAGATCCTGGTGAAAAGACACAGAATGGTAAAAAGTAAAGTAAACATTAAAATTGACAGTGCTACTTTTAAAGCTAATTTAAAATCACTATCAATAATGTATTTACATTTAAAGTATAATTGATAACTTTTTACTAGATTATTTATACTCAATGTATAATTTCAATGGAATTTTACACAATTACAGTTCAACTCCATGTAGTATCAACTTTTCTTCTCTTCTGAGTCTTGTACCAATTTCATCTTTTCTTTTAACTCCTTCTGATCTCTGGAATACTGTTCAAATATTGGTTGATAAATATATATTCCTCCAGCAATTCCAAGGAGGCTAGCAAAAAGCAGTTGTGGAAAAGTCAATCTTCCAAACATTTTTTCATCAAACACTTCACAGCACAAGGATGGTTCTAAAAAAACAAACTCCACATCCAGGAACTCTCTTCAGGTCTGTATACAAAGAAAATGGGAAGTAAAGCAGTAACTCAGCACAATATCCTTTATAAAGACTTCATGCCACAACTTTGCTCCTGCATAAACAGTATTTTTCTCATAATACGTAAATATGCTTTTTGATGTAACTAAAATAAAGAATATAGATACAAAGCGAATATGAGAAATGAGGGTTAGGGGATGGTGTAAGATAAAGCTAAATGCTATTATAGAATGTTTTCTGAGGTTTTAAAGTGATACTTTACCAAATGGCAGAAGTGTGGAAAAAATAGAGGAACATGCTTTTTATGCCTTTAAAGGTATACAAAACTATTAAAAGAAACAGCCGTCCACGAAAGTTAAATGTGATTGCCAATCTCATCTGAAAGGGGAGAGATTTGTTACTTTTCATTATTAGCTCTTCTTTACTATTTCATGACAATGAGCCAAAAAAAAAAAAGAAAAAAAAAATTAAAAACAATTTTTAAAAACTAAAAGATTTTCTAGTTCCTTTGATGCTATAGTAGATACAAACTGACATCACCTCTAAGTCATCTACCATCCATTTTTGACAAAAAATAAAATAGGGATTTCACTGGTTTTACTTTTTAACAACTGAAGAGTTAAGACTCTAGAACTTCTCAGAAAATTATATTCTTTGCAATAGTCTATAGTCTGATAAGTTCTATGGTTCGGAGATACTAAGTACATATTTATAAACAGGTAAAACAGAGCGAATCATTTTTATGTTTTCTTTATTATAACAATATTTCACAGCCTCCTAAGCCAGTCCCCGAGGTCACAAAACTCAACACTGGCGGAGTAACTAGTAGCTGCTTCTTAATATATCGGTAAAATCGTAACTTACGATTTTTCTGGGGGAAAAAGTCTTTTTTCCTCTTGGACTCTACACTTAACTAGATAAATGAGAACTTCACCAAGCTTGGTTCGATGACTACTGAGTGTAAGAAAAGGAGACATTTGCAAGTCAGCTCCTTGTAAAACGAACAATTAAACCACAAGTAAATTCGGGAAGGTTCCCCTTCCGCTTCTAGTTCGCTAAGTGACACTGACCAAGTCCTTTAACCTTTGGGGGGGCCTCATTTTCCACATCTGTACAAGAGGCTAAATTACCCTTATCCCACCTACGTCGCTCAACAAATAGTCACTGTAAGATCACCCAAAGCATGCAACGTTACACCAACACTTCCGTTTGTAATTATCAGTGCTATCATTACCACTCACACACCGTTCTGCTTCAGCTCCCCGCCGCCTCCAGGCTGCACCCGCAGAGGTGAGATCCAGTTCCTTTCAGCAGTTTCCGCACCCCGGCCGCAGAGACCACGAAACCAAAGGAAGGGAACAATGCCTCGAGAAAGAAATGTAGCAGGGAAACCGCGGACCAGTCGTCGGCGAAGACGTACACGCGTTGCCGAAAGAGCAATAGTGGGCCGGGGGGACCACCGTTGGGGGTGGGCGGGACGAAGAGGCCTTTTCCCGGCTATCTCCGCGCCTGCCGGCGACGGCAGCTTGCAAAAGCCAAACTTAGTGGGCGGAAGAGCAACGTGCGCCGCTTCAGCCATCCATTGCTGGTGACGTTGACTGCTGGCAGTCCCCAGTGAACCTCACAGCTGATGCAGAATGGAGCGAGACGACAGCGGAGGCGGCGGCCTCTTTTTCCGCGGTCTCCAGAACCGCTCCCACGAGAAGACGAAGCTGCGAACGAGAAAGTCCACCTTGTATCTCAGCCCGCAGAGGAGCACCGGGCGCTGCGGGGGTGAGTGAGGGGGTGTGGACGCCGAGCTGGGTAGTGGTGGCGGGAAATCGGCGACCCTGAACGAGGGCTCCATCTACTGGGGGGCCAGGAGTTGGGGGCGGGGGGCGGCGGATGGTGTGCCAAGAAATCGCGTTGCGCTGGAGATGGGATTCCGGAACCCCGTCTCTTGCAGGGCACTGTATTCTGTATTGTTTTGTGCCAGCTTTCCGCAGCCATGTGAAATGAATAAGCATAATGTGGCCATCCCAAGTCAGCGAGGGAGTGGCCACCCTGACCCAGTGTTCCCAAAGTTTCGTATCTACGGAGGGCTGATTCCTGGAGTGGAACCAGGTCTGACACCCGCCACATTGCTTTTTCCTGCTGGCCCCTCCGCCTTCTCTTAGGTCTCGTTGTCACCCTGACAGGAGAAACATCACCCCAGCAAGTGGGATTCTGATCTCTCGGAGGGGGTATTTATTATGTAGATAGGTTCCTCATTCATTCATTATATATTGCGTGCCTTGTATGTGTCAAAGGCTGTTGTTTAAGGGCCAGTTATGAGTAGTTTCTTCTGCCTGAGGCCACAAAGAGGAGAAAAGGAGAGAACACAGGGTTTTCGGACAGCAGATACAGTCCAGTAGGGAGGTTTGTTTCTGAAAGATTAAAGTTCAGAAGGGGCACTATATGGCGTTGAATGCACCAGTTGAGAACACTTAAAATGTGTTCCTGCATTCTCGGACCTAAATCACAGCAGGATCCTCTATGATCCACCTCCTAGTGTAATAGAAATAAAAACAAAAATAAACCAGTGGGACCTAATTAAAAGCTTTTGCACTACTAAGAAAAGTATAAGCAAGGTGAAAAGACAACACTCAGAATGGGAGAAAATAACAAATGAAACTAACAAAGAATCTTCAAAATACATAATAGCCCAGGGAGCTCAATACCAGAAAAACAAACAACCCAATCAAAAAGTGGGCAGAAGACATGAACATACATTTCTCCAAAGAAGACATACAGATAGCTAAGAAACACATGAAAAGATGCAGAACATTGCTCTTTAGAGAAATGCAAATCAAAAAATGCAAATAAGGTATCATCGCACACCAGTCAGAATGGCCATCATCAAAAAGTTTACAAACAATAAATGCTGGAGAGGGTGTGAAGAAAAGGGAACCCTCTTACACTGTAGGTGGGAATACAAACGGATACCACCACTATGGAGAACAGTGTGGAGATTCCTTAAAAAACTACCATACGACCATAAAACTACCATACGACCCAGAAATCCCACTGCTGGGCATATACTCTGAGGAAACCAGAATTGAAAAATACATGTTGTCTTGAACTGAAAAAGTACCACAATGTTCATTGCTGCACTATTTACAATAGCTAGGACATGGAAGCAACCTAGATGTCCATCGGAAAATAGTACATATACACAGTGGAATATTACTCAGCTATAAAAAGGAATGCATTTGAGTCAGTTCTAATGAGGTGGATGAACCTAGAACCTGTCCTACAGAGGGAAGTATGAAAGACAAATATCATATATTAGTGCATGTGTATGTTGACAACTGGACAATGGAATCTAGAAAGACGGTACCAATGTGCAGGAAACCAAAGTAGACAGAGACATAAAAAACAGACTTTTTGGACTCAGAGGAGAGGGTTGGGTGATTTGAGAGAATAGCACTGAGACATATATATTACCAAATAATAGCCAATGGAAGTCTGAGTATGACACGGGGCACTCAAAGGCAGCGCTCTGTGACAACCTGGAGGCATGGGGTGGGAAGGGGGTTGGGGAGGGAGGGGACACATGTAAACCTGTGGCCAGTTTATGTTGATGCATGGCAAAACCATCACAATATTTTAATTACCCTCCAATTAAAAAAAAAGGAAATGTTCCTGAAGAATAATGAAAGTGCAGGAACCCAGAATGATAGTAAAAGACTCACAGTGGATCAGAGGCAGGCCGCAAATTCAAGTCGTCAGGAGACAGAAGAGGCAAGGCTAAATACAAGAAAGAAGTCAAAGGACCCTATCTTTCAGTACCAGCCAGCTGTTTCCCAGTTGAGCTCTGTTGCCAGATCTTAAGGAGTTTTGATATGCTACAGTACAGATGTTACCATAAAATCTGATTTTTAAATGTTGGCAACTAAATTCACATTTAAAAAATATTTAGTGTATAAGCTGTCCATCTGTGATTAAGAGCAGGACTCGAGTCAACATACAGACCTGGTTTTGAATCCTGTTTATTTACAACCTTTCTGACTTGGGAGAAGGCAGTTTAACTTCTGAGCCTCAGTTTTCTCATATAAGATAGGGCTAATGACACCTTCCCCATAGCAATGAGGACTAAATGACATAGTGCATGTAAAGGAATGAATGCAGTGCCTAGCATACAAAAGCATCAATAAGGACTATTTAAAAGTGTACAAAGGACCATTTTATATGCCAGTATATGCACATATGGGCTTCCCTGGTGGCTCAGAGGTTAAAGCGTCTCCCTCCAACGTGGGAGACCTGGATTCGATCCCTGGGTCGGGAAGATCCCCTGGAGAAGGAAATGGCAACCCGCTCCAGTATTCTTGCCTGGAGAATCCCATGGACAGAGGAGCCCGGTAGGCTACAATCGACGGGGTCGCAAAGAGTCAGACACGACTGAGCGATTTCACTCTCCACACGCTCATATGCACATATACAAAATGATGCTTCCTAAGTTAGTAATTTGTTAGCTGGTTTCTTTCATTATATACACATATATTAGCTTAAGGCCTTAGTTAACCCAATCTCTTTTTCAAAATGTATCTTAATATTTGATTTGTTAAGTGAAAGGAGTGGTAATCCCCCACTGATGAGGCTATGGCGCTTTGTCTAACCTTCCACCCAGGTCTGCTTCTGAGTAGTGTGGAGAGGCTGGAGCTCATCACTGCACTTAAGAGCTTGAGCAAGGGGCCAGCCAGAGCAGATTTTAGTTCTCCAAGTGGAAGTTTCCTGACTCTTGTGCTGCAATTACCTGTTTGTTCATTTTTTTCAGATCTTCTTGGTGAAAACATTTATCTCGTCTTGTTTATCATAGCATTACGAATATGTAACTGCTTTTTAGTCCAGACAAGTTTTGTTCCAGATGAATACTGGCAATCTCTTGAAGTTGCACATCATATGGTTTTCAAATATCCTTTGTAGTTTTCTATTCCTGGACTAGAAATGTGTATTCATCTCAGAAACTGTGTCAGCTCTATGACATGTTTTCAATCAATTTTCCATATTTTTTCCAAGTAATTTTAACCTATAAAAGTGTGCCATTATTTTAGGCTAATATCTCTTCTGTATCTTTCTTTGGTGTTAATGTACTAAGCCTTTGGCATATATTCCCACAGTGCTCAGTAACATGGAGGATATAAATGAAGTAAAAAAAAAAATTCCTGCTTTGAAGAAATTTAGTCAGCCAGCTACATTTTTATTTCCAATACCCTATGTAAAATACTTTGTTTTTATTTAAGATTCTTTGCTGAAAAATAAGTTTTATATGTAGAAATGAAAAGAGGTTTTGTTTCAATGCTACTTAACATTAGTCCTTAATATTACTAATTATGGTTATTTGACCTGGGAATGGACAGAAAGATTGAGGGGTTATACTTACCCCTTAATCTTTGCAAGCATTTACAAGATTCTGCATCTTTTGGGGAAAGATAGTGTTCACTTGCTGGTAAGTTTAAATAAAGGTAATCAAAATAACAGTCATTAACAGATTTCATCCTTTTTTTAAGGTTAATGTATATTAATTATTAAATATTAATGATAATTCAGTTCAGTTCAGTCGCTCAGTCGTGTCTGACTCTTTGCGACCCCACGAACCACAGCACACCAGGCCTCCCTGTCCATCACCAACTCCCGGAGTCCACCCAAACCCACATCCATTGTGTTGGTGATGCCATCCAACCATCTCACCCTTTGTCGTCCCCTTGTCCTCCCGCCTTCAATCTTTCCCAGCATCAGGGTCTTTTCCAATGAGTCAGCTCTCCGCATCAGGTGGCCAAAGTATTGGAGTTTCAGCTTCAACATCAGTCCCTCCAGTGAACAACCAGGACTAATCTCCTTTAGGATGGACTGGTTGGATCTCCTTGCAGTCCAGGGGACTCTAGAGTCTTCTCCAACACCACAGTTCAAAAGCATCAATTCTTCTGCGCTCAGCTTTCTTTATAGTCCAACTCTCACATCCATACATGACTACTGGAAAAACCACAGGCGGACTTTTGTTGGCAAGTAATGATAATTAATTAATTATTTATGGAAGTTTGTTTTTAAAAGACTACTGTTGCTGAACTCTGACCATATCTGGGAAGCCCAGGGTTCAAAGACACACGGTGATGTGTAAGTGTTCAGTATGTGCTAAAAACATTAAGCATTAAAGTGTTCTGCTGTGAGAAATTCTATTAAGAAATACAGATGTTCAGAATGACTATATATTATTTGTACTTTAAAAGTAAATTTCCTTCATAAAAGCATCACTTAAAGTGTTATATCTTATTTTTTAACTTGTAAACAGAAGACCATGTTATGTGAGCCTATGAAAACTAAATACATATAAACCTACTCAGGATTTAGTGTTGAAATTAAAAATTAGGAAAATTAACTTGACAAAAATATATTGATATGTACAGTCATTGTGCTGTGTAGTAATTAGCCATCAAGAGTGAGCAGGGTTGTAATTCCTAGATAATGAATTTCTAGGGTCAGTTGCCAGGAAAAGATACAAAAGAAGAACTAACGCTGCATAAGTTTTTCTAACCTCATTATCAACATCCTTTAAGCTATCATCAAGTTGGACTCAACAGTTTGGGCCTTCCCCATTTTCTGTTAGGGAAGTGGCCCAAATCCTGAAGGGTTTTTTGAAGCCTGGAAAGACACTGAGGTTGTGGAGTTTTGTTTAGTTTTTTGTTTTTTTTTTAAAGGCTATATTGTACTCTCCCCTTTACAATGATACCTAATTACCCATTAGTGAAAAACAAAGACCATATTGGTGAAATTGATGCTTCATTTGAGAATATCACAGGGAAGGAAAATTGAGAGCAGCAGGAGTTATTTCTCCCATTAACACATGTAGAAGTTAGGAACTGTGAATTGTTTTTTCATCTCTCACAACTATCCACTAGCTTCTAGATATGAGGATATTAATATTTGCCTAGGCAAATGTAAATAATATCCCAGAAAATAGGTTAGATTATGAATGAAGGAGTCTTCAAGATATAACTTGAACAGAGAACCATTATGATGCTGTCAGTCATCATACTCTCATCTTGATTATTTTAATATAGATTTTAAATAATTTAAGTAATTTTGAAACCAGAAGGGGTCAGAGAAGTGATGAAACAGACCAAAGTCACTGCATGTTAACAGCTAAAACCAGATCCTCTGTCTACTTATTCACACCCAGTGCTCTTTCCAGATGACTTCTCTTTAAACTCCATAAGGTATGTGGATGGAATTAAGGATGGCTTAGAGCTCTGCTGTTCAATAGAGAAGCCACCAGCCATATGTGGCTACTCAAGCCTGGAAATGCTAGAAATGTGGCTAGTCCAAATTGAGTTGTGCTCTTAGTGTAAAATCCATACCAAATGTCAAAGAACTAGAGCAAAAGAAGAATGTAAAATATTTCTGTAATTTTTACATTGATTAAATGTTGAAATATTTTAGATATAAGGTAAATAAAAGTATCGAGGCTCATTTTACCTGTTTCGACATTTTTCACTTTTTGACTACTATAAAATTTAAAATTCAGTATGTGGCTCACATTGTATTTATACTGGAGAGCCCTGGCTTGGAATATTGTGAGAAGAAAGAGGGATGAGAGGGGAGACCTGTGGGGCGGAGGTGGGGGAGTACCACAATGGGGGTTTTGATCAGTCAGAAGATGGCCCACAGGTATCCAGCTCCTGGAGCTTCAGGAAAGGAAGGGTCAGGATCTTAAAGAACAGGAATATAGAATGGTAAACTGCCAACAAAGGCCTAATCTTCAGGGTTCACTCCTGGCACATTCCATCTTCTCTTTACTCCATCTCACTAGTTTTTATTCTCCAGCAGCCATGTGTAACTCTTTAATTCTTGTCAGGGCCTTATTATAACCTGGAAAATTATGATAAAGTCTGGAGAGACTGCTGACAACTGGAAGTTTACAACTCCATTTATTTTCGTGTTCAGCTAAAATCTACCTTTTAAATTCAAGATTTTTACATAACACTTCAAAAAGTCCTATTTATCCAGGATAAACATCTCCAGTCTTAAAATCTCATAATCATCTTGTAATTTATTAATGTCTAACCTTAAAATGTGGGTCTTGAAACTGAACAAAATATTGAAAGCTAGGGCAAGTAGCTCAGAATATAGTGGCTCATTAGGTTCATAAATAACTATACTTCTCTCAGTGCACAAGAATTCTTTTAGTTTTTTAGTGTCTACCTTAACACTCAGCTCATATGAAGTTTGTAGCGAAATTAACTTTTCACATGAAGTATTTGCAGACCTGGGAAGTGAGGAGGAGGCTTATAGATTCTTTTGCAGGGCAAACAGAAAGTGAGTACAGAAGTGCCTTTTATTGTATTTTACGGGCACAGTTTAAGTGGAATTATGAAGTACAATGTACTCTTATGATTTATAAATATATTTACAGAGTACTGATAAAGGACATAAAGCTAAAGTGTTAGAAACCACTGACAACTGAAAGTAAAGCAGCTCTAATTATAATGTAAAATTAGTGAAGTTTGATGCAATAAAATACATATGTACATGTAAATTTTTAGAAACACATCTTTTGAATAAACTAAAATTAAGTTGTGATCTACCAGCAAGTGTTTAGTTTGTTAATGATAACTGTAACACATTTTAAAACTCAAAGGTATTAATGTATAATGTAGAATAATTAACTGTAATTAAGTTATAATACATTTACTTTCTCTTTACTCTTTAATATCATCTGAAAACTATGTTTCTATAATAATATATTACTTAAAGCTTAAAAAAAAAAAAGTAACTGACATTATTGATATTGCAGGATAGCGAAGCAATGTAATTTAGTAGCTAAGAGCTTTGGAATCAGGCAGACTTGGGTTTGAATCCTGACTTCCACACTAACTAGCTCTGCAGTTTTGGGGAAATTACTTAACCTCTCTGTCCCTGTTTTCTCATTTATAATCCTGTCTCATAGATTGATAGAAGGACTGAATGAGCTGATATACATGAAGTACTTAGTATGATACTTAGCCCACAGTATTGTAAATATTTCATTAAAAATTACCTATTGTTATGCTAATGAAAACAACTAAATGTACTTCTAAAATAGAGCCTTCACACAATGAAATGGGCTGCTGGCTACTTAAAATTAGTAGTATTGTAAAACATATATTACAGAGAGAATGGGAAACATAAAACTACCCTTTGGTATTTCCATGAAAATTAATGTAGTTTTTTTGGTAGAAAAACAGGTATTTTTGCAGAAGAATAGAATAATACATCTTTTTTTAAAACTAAGAATGGCTTTCAATCAATGTTGGATAAGCTTGTTGATTTCTTATGGTTTTAAAGTGTGAACTAACCAGATGTTTTTAATATCTTTTTTTTTTTTTTAACTAATGAAGATTTGGATTCCTAGACTTGCCCAAGCACTTCTGTCTGCTATAGCAGACTTGAGGCTTTACTCATTAATGAAGCAACTAGAAAATCAGCAAGTAGCACAATGGGTGGTAAGTCTAAAACACATTAGAACATCTATTTCCTTCATTCCTGTGAGCATGAAGCACATAAACAGGGCAGTCGACGTGGCTGATTTCCCAAGGCAGTTTAAGAAGATAACTTGTACAACTTTTAAAAGGCACTTCCATAATTCAGAACAGTAAGATCCAAGTGGACATGCTGTCTCCTCCTGAATGAGTCCTACGTGGTAGAACCCATTGGTGCCCTCCAACCCTAGAGAGGCCGAAGCCTAGGACAGAGCCTTGGGAAGCACCATGACTCAGGGCTGAGTCCTCGTCTCACTTGCCATAATATTCAGTAGCAACAGTTCTAAACTATTGCCTACCACAGATTACCTCAGCTGTTTACAGTCCTTTCACTGTTCCTCCAACTACCTGCAACTCAGGCCTGAGAATTCTCTTCTCACTGATGCACTCTTTCACTTTTGGCTAAAATAATGGAAAAGGTACAGAAGACTACCTTTTGTCATTTGACTTATTTCACAGTGAGGAGATTCTCAATCTCCTATTCAAATCCTGAATGGATTTTCCCAGTTAAACCTAAAGAGTTATCAAATTAAGTAAGCTTATATAAGCCAACTTAGAAATCTTATTACCTTTTTTATATTTCTGTTGGCAAATATGTTTCAAATTCCAGGTAACCAATTTACCAGCACATTTCTGAAATATAATTTAGTGTTAATTTATTAACATTAACTTAATTATTAATATGACATTTCTGCAGGTAGTGTGTTGATTTGCATTAAAGACAGATTACTTTAGCAATCAAGTCCTTCAAGGATTAAGTCAGTCTCTTTAATTTGTGCTTATATACACTGCCCAAGGCTAAACCTAAAACAGCAAAGACATAATGCCTTTAAAATCCTTCCTCCAAAGTGGCAGCACTAAGAGCTTCTAGTTCAGGAAGAGCCTTTAACTTCACAAAAAGAAGTTAATTGGGAACATATTTTAAAGTCTGTATTGGAAGAGATAGGAAGCTGGTATGACATGTTTTGACATCCCTGAAGCAACCAGTAAGTTTCTTTTAAAGGCATTTGTTTTGCAGACAATGATGCTTCTGTTTGCATGTTCTACCAAAAAGTGGCTTATTAATTTAGTCAATTTCCAAATTAAAATTTAATGCTTTTTCCTGATAAGTCACTTTGTGTGTGTGTGTGTGTTGTCTTCAATTTCCAGGAAATAGGACAACATGCCAAACCAAGGTCAATAAAAATATCAATACTTGTCAGTAATATAAGACAATTTGAGTAATACCGATTATAAAACTCTAGCTATGAATTTCAGTCTTCTTTAAACTCTGCTGTCAAGGAATCTGTATTTTTTTAAATCTTTTATAAGTGTGAAGTGAGATTTAAATCAAATGAAATGCCACAAAAATGTACCTAAGAGAATAAACTTAACTTTGACAAATATAGATCTGATTATCATAGACATGTGTTTGATATAACTTCTTAAAAACAATGTTTGGGCCTGCTATTTTCCTTAGAAGATTAATACTAAGCTTTTCCATTTCCCACTCCACATATATTTGCTTGTAATTGTTCTTAGTTTTTTTGCCAGTTATGCTCTTGGTTCACGTGGTATTGCTGTACCAGAACTCTTACAAACACCATGGAAACTGTTCTCACTATAATTGCTCTTTTCTACTATCCTTTGGAAGGTTCAAAGTCTATGAACAGGTGAGTTACAGTACTGTTACAATTATGTACAAAACTCTGAAGCATGGTTTTGAAAAATCTTAAATTATCAATATATTGCAATATCCAGTGGACTCCCCCAATATTCATGGAGGCTATCAGAACCACAACTTCACAGTTGATATATTTATTACAGCAGGAAAGAGCGATACTCAAACTAGATAACCAAAGAGAGTTTAATAAAAGGACTGTTTACAAAGGTATAAACAATGTTTAGAAAAGCTAGTAAGGGGATACCATAGTACCTGAGGGCTAGTCACACAGGAAGTTTGTGTTATCCTTTGGCCTCAGGGGGTAAGGAGAGGAAACCGTTACTGAAATCCCTAGAACTATTTTAGAGGACCCCAACAAGAGAGGGGTACAGCCAGCCTTTATCCATAGCAAGGAAAGAGCAGGGTGAAAAACATACACTGACTCTTCTGCCCTCCAGTTAACCAACGCTAATGAGAAGCCAAAGAGCAAGACAGCCCATTGATACAGTCCACACAGGTCACTCTCCCTACACCCTGAGAGGTGAAGAATAGAGAGTAGATCCTGGATGGCAAATAGAAAATACATGGACATGGTTTGGGTTCATATAAATTGGTATAAAATACTAAGAAAAAGGAACATCAGAATAGAGTTTCACTGTATTCTGGGCAGGTTGTCTGGAAGAGCTAATGTGTGGTAGGATGTGTGGGAGAAGAGAGGAGTGAGGCTAGCAAGGCACTTTGCCCTTCTCCAGAATTCAGATTTTATGAGTAGCAGGGTACCGGCAGCTTTGAGAAGCATGACACAGTTAAACCTGATTTAGAAATAATTTTCTCCTAGTAGCAGTACTGAGGATATACTAAAAGGGAGAAAGCTAGAAAATCTGGGAATCTAGTTAAGAAGCTAGTATCCATTCTTCCTCATATACAAGGTTGTTGAGGATCAAACCAAATAAGATCATTTCTGCATTAAGACTCTTGACTGCTAGAATAGGCATTCACTTACATTACCTATAGATGAGGATGTCTAAACACTAATTTCTATCAAATGAGAATAGAGCCACTTTCAAGAATTAAATGAGAATCTATAGACAGTGTGGCCTATTACACAGTAAGTGTTGAGTAAGTATTGATGGTGACAATGATATTCTTAAGAAATATTTCTGCAAAATTAGAAATAATGACTATGAAAAGATTCCAAACAAGTGACACAACTATGAGAAGATTTTAGGCAAGTCTGAGGACTTGATGGAAAATCATGGCAATGGGAAGGAAAGTGGATGTGTGGGATGAAAAGTTGGGATTTAAGGTGACTCCAAACTTTTAAGACTGAGAAAATGAGTGATACTGTTAAATACGGGACACTAAACAGGTTTGTGAGAAAGTTGTGGGGCTTTAATTTTAAATTCCAGTAAGAGTTATGTAGAAATATTCACAAAGGAGTAAGAAATCCAAGTTGGAAAATTTGGAGTGAGGTTAGGTAGGACTAGATACATTTGGGCATCCTCTAGGTAGTTTCACTATGGCAGAATCTGCAATTAGGCTGACGACAAGTTCAGACCAAGCCAGAGGTGTTCTATTTCACTTGCTCAGTGTTTGTTTTTGTTCTTTACGTTAACTACTTGGCAACATTTTTAAATTGGCAGATCTTACCTAAAATCTTGAAAAAATGTAAGGCCTGGCAACATTCTGGGCCAAGATTCCTTCATGACACTATTGGAGGTACCATGCAAATTTTTACTACTTACCTGGTGTCCGTAAGAATTTGAACTTGAAATTCCTATTCTTACATCTTCACCAACATTGGAAATTTCTTTATAGTTACTTATTAGTTAATAGGTATATCATAGTACCATAAAGTTGTTTCATTTTGCCACTGTCTGTCGTCTTAATGATTATTAGGTGCTCTCCTTCAACTATTTATTGAGAGTTCCTAATGGTAAAAACCCACATTTCTATCCATGATCATATAGATTTTTACAATAAGCTTTCTAAAATCAGGTGTATATCTATATAAGTATATATAGATATATGTATCTTTCAGATGGGCAAAACTATACACGCCTACTTTCTGAACAAAACCACATGTGCCCAGAAGCCCATCATTGCCTAAATAATCCCAATGTTTCTTTAAAAGAGCTTTTTTTTTCCCCCTTAGAAAATGTGTGACAGAGTTTTATGGTTAAAAGTTGATATACCTCTCAGTAAATAAAACTAACATTAAGATTAGAATAACCTCTTACTTGGAAATACCAGAATATTAAGTAAAGCTGGAAAAGACCTTACATATTACCTCTTTTTTATGGATGAGAAAAATTAAGAACCAGAAAGTTTAGGTAGCTTCCCCATGTTCAGATAGCTATTTATACCAAAAAGAAAATGCTCTAATTAAAAAAAAAAAAAAATGTAATACCACAGAGTAAATAGATAACCTCTGAACTCATTTCCAAGTTGTCTTAACAATACCTTTTCCTTGCATATAGTGTGAAGTACTCATCCCTGGTGGCACTTGCCTTCATAATCCGTCCCACAGCTGTTATTCCATGGATACCTTTGCTGTTCAGACATTTCTGGCAAGAACAGAGAAAGCTTGATCTTATTCTACATCAGTTTTTACCTGTAGGGTAGGTATGGCTACAATCCATCATATTAATTTTAATAAATTAAAGATTATGAACAAGATCTTACATCTTTTTAGTCAGGTATATCTTCTAATATCACTGAGAATTATCAGACCAAGGAAACATAGTATTTCCAATTTTATATTTTTAGTTGTGATTCTGAGTATTTTAATTTGCTTAAATGAGGATCCTGGGAGTTTTTCTAAATTAAAAACTTTTCTATGCTTTATTTCTTAAATATTTTTCAAATGTATTTTAAGGATACTTGATTCCTTCACATTTGTATGCGATTTTATAATAAACATACAGTATATATTCACATATTACCTGATTTTCACAATTCTTGGATCTAGGCAATGTAGGTGTGTTTTTACTTTGTGATACAGAAAATGAAGGGCTAGATGAAAAAGTAAATTAGCCAGTGTCACTGGGTTGCTGTGATGAGAATGGGATTGAAACCCAGGTTCTCTAACTGTATTTTGAGCTCCTAGGATCAGAATTATACCAGGTACCTAGTGGAATATACAAAATTATTCATTGAAGGAATTAATGCACTTTGACTCTTAAAACAGTGATCTTCTAAATATATTAGTATTCACTCTGTACAGGCTATTTTTGGTAGCTATTAAAAAAGGACAAAATCACATGGTGGCTAAGTTGCCACTATTGTCATTTCTCAGATTTATTAACACTGTTTTGATTGTAAAGCATTCATTCAGCAAATATTTAATACTAATATGTGCTAGGTGCTGTTCCACATGCTAGAGATACAGCAATTTAACAAAACAAAGTGCATTCCTTCATGAATTATACATTCCAGTTCGGGGAGACAGCTAAAAACTATGATTAATTTATGTTTGAGAAACTTGAGAAGTGACAATGCATGCTGTAGGGAAAAATCATGAGAGCCTTCAGCTGAAACTCCAGACCCAGTCAGTATCCTAACAAGTTACGAGATCCTGAGTCAGAGATACCCAGCTAAGCTGTGCCTGGATTCTTGACCCACAGAAGCTGTGAGATAATAAATGTTCATAGTTTTAGGTTGCCAAAACATTTGGCAGTAATTCATTATGCAGCAATAGGTAATACAGAATTTATTACTTTTAAAAAGTTTAAATACAGCTTTTCTCAATATCTTTCAAAACGTGTAAATCCGTATTCAGCTGGAGAAATGTTTGAAGCATTTTTAAAGTGGCTTTTGATGCTATATGCCACTAAGTCATATACCATTGCTGGATTTTCTGTAGGTTCAAAATGTTAGTCACCCAAAAAAAAAAAATGTTAGTCACCATTCTATTTTGTTTTTCAGATTTGTCACTTTGAGTTTGTCTCTGATAATTGATCGTATTTTTTTTGGTCAAGTAAGTAAAAATAACTTTTTTTAAAAAGTTACTTTAATATAGTCATTTATTACACTAAAAACTCAGCCTTACTTTTTAATCCATGAGTATCTGGAAACATAGGCAAATCATTTGTTTAATGATATGGGATATATTAGAAAAAAGCTAGTAGCATATGCCTTTGATTCACTTTGCTGTACTTTCCATATAACAGAATTGTGTATTGTGTAAGAGTCCATTTAAAGTACTGTTGTCAGGTTTGTAACAATAAAGGTTAACTTTTAAATGATATTAGTTAACCTCAATTATTCAGAATTCATATTAACCAGAATATTCTTTAAGCGTCTGGTTTAATCTTACTGGTAATAGATTTAGTATTGGTTTAATCTAATAATAATGGTAATAGGTTTAATCTAATTGGTAATAGCCTCTGGTTGTTTTTTAGTTGCCTGTTTTTAAGTCACTTATAGGTTCCAGAATCAGATGCTACTGTCTGAAGCCTAGTGTATTAAGATGTAAGACTTTGGACCAGTTATTCTTGCCCATTTCCTTATCTGGAAATAATTGTGGTACTTGTCTGTTAAGGTTGGAAGATTAAATGAGATAATACATGTAAAATGCTTACAACATTGCATGGCAAAAGTGAGCACTTAATGTTAGCTGCTATTATTACCTACTTTATGCTGTAATTCAAAGGGCAGTGTTTTTATCTTAATAGGTAATGAGCTTATCTTAATAGGTAATGTGTGATGCCATAAGGTGGGACTACAGTAAAATTTTTAATATGGGTACTAAATACATATAAAAATTATTTTTATTGATTCTTTATGTCTGCATGCTACACTGTCAAAATGGGCATAAACAATTATATACTCTTGAATCTCAAAGAACTAGTGTTTTACAAAGAACACATTAATACTTACAAAAGTTAATGATTTCACTGTTACTATAAATGACAATGAAAAGAGAACCATACAAAATTGATGGGATGCAGCAGAAGCAGTTCTTAGACAGAAGTTCACAGTGATACAGGCTTTCCTCAAAAAACAAGAAAAATATAAAATGAACCACCTAAACTTGCCACTTAAAAGAGTTAGAAAAAGAAAAACAAAACCAGAAGTCAGCAGAAGGAAGGAAATAATAAAGATAAGAGAGAAAATTAAGAGATGAAAAAAAATCAGTAAAACCAAGAGCTGGTTCTCTGAAAGGGTAATAAACAAGACTGACAAACCTCTGGCCAGGCTCACCGAGAAGAAAAGACAGAGGACCCAAATAAATTAAGAAATGAAAAAGGAAACATTAACAACTGATACTGCATAAATACAAAGCAACATAATACTATGAACAAATATATGCCAACAAATCTGACAACCTAGAAGAAATGGACAAGTTTCTAGAAACATTCAGTCCACCAAAACTGAATCAAGAAGAAATTGATTCACTTCTTGAATTGTGCTCTTTCAATCACTAGAGAAGAAATAGAATTAAAATAGAATTAAAATTAATTGTAATTAATTAATTTAAAATTTTAATTTTTAAAAAAAATTTTACATACTTGCTACAAACAAAAGTCCAGGACCAGATGGCTTCACAGGCAAATTCTACCAAACATGCAAAGAAGAGCTTATACTGATCAGGATCACTCCCAAAGACATTCTATGAAGTAAAACTAGACAAAGATAATCACCAAAAAAGACAATTACAGGCCAATACTTTTGATGAATATTGATGCAAAAATTATCAACAAAATATTAGCAAACCAAATCCAAAAACACATAGAAAGATTGTATACCATGACCAAGTGGGATTCATCCTAGGTTCACAAGGATGGTTCAACATAGGCAAATCAATGTGATACAACACATAAACAGAAGACAGAAGCCACATGATCATCTCACTAGATGCAGAAAAACCATCTGCCATAATTCAACATTCATGATTAAAAAAACTCTTGCCAAAGTGGGCATAGAAGGAACATATCTCAAGATAATAAAAGCTATTTAAGACAAACCCATGGGCTTCCCAAGTGGCTCAATGGTAAAGAATATGACTGCCAATGCAGGAGACACGCGACGTGGGTTCAATACCTGGGTTGGGAAGATCCCCTTGGAGGAAGAAATGGCAACTCTCCAGTATTCTTGCCTGGGGACAATCCCATGGGTCGAGGAGCGTGGCGGGCTACAGTCCATGGGGTTGCAGAGTCAGACTTGACTTGAGCGACTGAGCACAAATGCATGACAAATCCAGAGGAAATACAATACTCAATGGCGAAAAGCTGAAAGCCTTCCCACTAAAATCTGGAAGAAGATAAGGATGCCCACTCTCACCTCTTCTATTCAACATAGTACTGGAAGTCCTAGCCACAGCAGTCAGATAAGAAAAGGTATCCAAAGTGGAAAGGAAGAGGCAAAATTGTCATTATAGCAGATAACATGATACCATCTATAGAAAACCCTGAAGACTCCACACATAAACTACTAGAACGGATAAATGAACTCAGCAAGGTAGCAGGATACAAAATTAACATACATAAATCCTTTGCATTTCTTTACACTAACAATGAAATATCAGAAAGGGAATATAAAAAAAAACACCTTTCAAAATCACACCACTCAAAATAAAATACTTAAACCTGACCAAGGAGGTGAAAGGCTTATATACTGGGAACTATAAAACATTAATAAAGGAAACTTAAGATGATTCAAAGAAATGGAAAAGATATCCCATGCACTTCCATTGAAAGAATTTATATTGTTAAAATGGCCGTACTACCCAGAGAATCTACAGATTTAATGTGACTGCTCCTATTAAATTACTCATAACATTTTTTGTAGAACTAGAACAATCCTGAAATTTATATGGAACCATAAGAGACCCTGAATTGCTAAGCAATCCTTCAGAAAAAGAACAAAGTAGGAGGCATAACCCTCCCAGACTTCAGACAATACTACCAAGTTACAGCAACAAATCAGCATGGCACCGGCACAAAAATGGATATATGGATCAATGGAACTGAATAGAGAGCCCAGAAATAAACCCACACACCTACAGTCAATTAATCTTTGAAAAAGGAAGTAATAATATACAATGGAAAAAAGACAGTCTCTTCAGCAACTGGTAATAGGAAAGTTAGATCGAAGTTAGAATACACTGTCTCACCATACACAAAAATAAACTCAAAATGGCTGTTTAAAGACTTAAACATAGACATGACACCATAAAACTCCTAGAAGAGATCATAAGCAAAATATTCTCTGATATAAATCATGCCAATGTTTTCTTAGGTCAGTCTCCCAAGGCAATGGAAATAAAAACAAATATAAACAAATGGGGATGGGGAACACATGTACACCCATGGCTGATTCATGTCAATGTATGGCAAAAACCATTACAATACTGTAAAGCAATTAGCCTCTAATTAAAATAATTAATTTTTTTTAAAAAGGAAAATATAAAAAAATATATAAACAAGTGGAACCTAATCAAACTTATAGATTTTGCACAGCAAAAGAAATCATAAAAAAGAAACAAAAAGACAACTTAAAGAACAGGAGAAAATATTTGCAAATGATACAAACAACAAGGGCTTAATTTCCAGAATATGCCAACAGTTCATTTAACTCAACAACAGAAAAACAAACAACCCAATCGAAAAATGGGCAGAAAACCTAAACAGACATTTCTCCAAAGAAGAAATACAATGGCCAATAGGTACATGAAAAGATGTTCATCCTCACTATTACAAAAATGCAAATCAAAACTACAATGAGGTACCAGCTCACACTGGTCAGAATGGCCATCATTAAAAGCTACAATTAACAAATGCTTGAGAGAATGTGGAGAAAAGGGAACCCTCTTACACCTTTGGTGGGAATGTAAGCTTACGGTACAGCCTCTATGGAAAACAGTATGAAGGTTCCTCAGAAAATGAAAAACGGAATTACCATGTGATCCAGCAATCCCACTCCTGGGATTTTTTCCACATAGCCAGACAAAACTTAAATCTAAAAAGATACTGGCACCATTATGTTCATAGCAGCATTATTCACAATAGCCAAAACATGGAGACAACGTAAATATCCATTGACAGAGAAATGGATAAACATACAAGGGAATACTACTCAGCCATAAAAAAGACTGAAATAATGCTATGTGCAGCAACATGGATGCAACTAGAGATGATCATACTAAATGAAGTCAGAGAAAGACATACCATATGATATCATTCATATGTGGAATCTTTAAAACAGGACACAGATGAACCTATCTGTGAAACAGAAACAGACTCAGGGACATGAAAGAACAGACTTGTGGTTGCCAAGGGGAAGGGGGTGGAGGGAGGGTTGGCTTGGGAGTTTACGATTAGTAGATGCAAATTATTATATGGATAATGGAAGAACAAGATTCTGTTATATAGCACAGAGAACTGTATTCAGTATACTATTATAAACCATAACAGTATAAAAAAGAATTATTGCATATTCAAAATTATCAATGTAAACTACTACCTAGTGTTCAGACTTCATTCTGATTTAATTTCATGATTATGCCAAATTCCCCAATGCCCAAAATTCATACTTGGCATTAACACATTTCTGTCTCTTTTTCCTTCAACTATCCCAGTGGACTCTGGTTCAATACAATTTTTTGAAATTCAATGTGCTGCAGGATTTGGGATCATTTTATGGTTCTCATCCATGGCACTGGTACTTCAGTCAAGGATTTCCAGCTGTCCTGGGTACTCACTTACCCTTCTTTATTCATGGCTGCTTTCTAGCCCCAAAGAGGTACAGGATATTTTTGGTGACTGTGCTATGGACACTGCTAGTTTATAGGTAAGGTTTTATTTGTTCAAATAGTTCATTTTTTAAATATTACCAAGAAATTAAATAAATTATTTGGAAGGTAACTATCTTTTGCAGGTTCATTAATTCTTATGATTTGTTAGTGGGGATTATTTAGCAGATTGAAAATGCAGTGATTATGCTGGTAGTCAGGGCTTCCCTGGTGGCTCAGTGGTAAAGAATCCGCCTGTAACACAGGAGACATGGGTTCAGTCCCTGGATCGGGAAGATCCTTTGGAGAAAGAAATGGCAACCCACTCCAGTGTTCTTGCCTGGGAAATCCCATGGACAAAGGAGCCTAGTGGGCTAGAATTCAGAGGGTGGGAAAGACTTGGACACGACTTAGCATTTAAACAACAACAAACAAATGATGATGCTCAGACCAACTGAATAATTTTAATACATTCTCCAGATCTTCCCAACCCAGGGATCAAACCCGAGTCTCCTGCATTGCAGGCAGATTCTTTACAGTCTGAGCCACCTGGAAAGCCCTTCTGATACATATAGTTTGCTTACTAAGATTATATTCAATTTTAAGAGGTTGAAATTGTATTTGCTTTTAAAAAACAGAAACCGCCAACATTTTAAGTAATGTATTTCTAAATGAAAATGTATGCATTTCTATTTGAAATTTGAGTAATATAACTTACTTGGGTTGGTAACACAGATCCCTTTTTTTAGTATGCAATTGTTCTTTAGAATTTCACATTGACATCAACTGTTGGCATTACTTTTAACACATCATCATCACCATATAACCAAAAAATAATTAGACTGATTCCTGAAGCATGAAATTCAGTCTCATAATTACAAAAACAGATGTTAATTATATTCATTTTAAATACACTAATTTCTTAAACCATCATTTAATATGAGAAAATAATATTTTCTTTGAATATCTTTTTATTATAGCATGTTGAGCCACAAAGAATTCAGGTTTATCTATCCAGTTTTACCATTTTGTATGGTGTTCTGTGGTAAGTATTTTTGTAAAATAGAGAAAAAAAACAATAATAAAGAAACCAAGGACAATCAATGCTTATTAAACTCTAAAAGATTATTGTCTACTAGGCTAAGTAAGGATTGCTCCTTAATTACAAATTGATTATATTACTGCAGCTTTCCCTTATTATTATTTTATGCAGCCAAAATATCCTTTTTCCTCCCTAAATGTCCTTTTTCCTGTGTCCTGTAAAGTGAGATAAAAATATAAGGATCCACCATCCATAGCACCTTTTGATGGTAGTATTTCTGGCTGTTAGAAATCTTTCACTAAAAGTAATACATCTATTTCAGAATAGTTAATTTAAATTTATGGTTAAACTACAAGTTCTACATTCCACAAATGGAAAATTAATGCTGAAACTAGTTTTTAATGCTTTATATACATTTATCCCTTCAAGACTCAGTCCCAACGAATATGCAGTTTTTAACGTGATTCACACCTCTGGTTTCATTTGCTGCCTTTCTCCGTATCTCCACTAGGTCTTTGCAGTAAGTTTTTAAAATGTGACTTCTAAAGTCTTGTATTACACTAAGCTCTGGAAAATATGAATTTTTATGTTGGTGTGGAAAATTTACGAATTGAAACTTTATTAAAGTTTAATTCAGAATGATTTGTTGGCTTGCTTCAAATATTAATCACTTAAAAAAGAAAAATCACTGGACTAAGGAAGGAAGAAATGATAATCAAATTGGACCTGGAGGCTAAGAAAAATGAGGGCATTAATGGTACCAAACTTTTTACTTAAAAAACAAACAAAAAAACCCTCCAAATTCATTGAGTTAAGCAGCCTTCTTTGGTCAAGTATAAATATCATCTCCTACATCTCAGCTTTATGTATTCTCTTTAGACACAAACATACATGTCTATACATCTGAAATATCTAAAGTACTGAAACCAAAGTTAGTGTCATATATTATCTTTATATAGTCTTACTTACTTCATCTACAGATGCAGACACAAAAATATAAGCATCTAAGAGCTATTTGGCAAGTCTTTAGAATAGTGCGACCATTTAACAGAACAATTCTGTTCATAAATTACTATTCAGACTTAGGGGTTTTTTTTTTTTCTTTTTAACAACCACTTGAGTTACTTATAATTGTTTACTTTTCACCCAGGTGAACACTGCCAGATACTACTGGAGGACAAATATTTCTGTGCACATTTTGTTTAGTTTGGTTAATTTAGGAACTTGATTACATTTTTATAATCTGGTTTTCCCAGCATACTATTTCTCTGCTGTGTGTCTTTACAGAGTGTTTTAAAGACTAAGTTGTCTAAATCCTCATTTCCATTCCAAGAGAGTCAATCTTTAAGGGGGAGGGTCTTGGTAAACTGTTTCCAGTCCCAAACACTGAGAGAAAATGCTGGTGTGGGCTGAAGAGACACCTTTCTAATGAAAAGAATCTGCCTTTCTTCCATCTTATGTCCATTCAGAAAGATCCTATAAGGACAGAGACCTAGAAAAACCCCTGATCCTCTCACAGGATGTGAGCTTTTCACTCAGACACGTGTACCTAAGGTTCCTGGGTGAGCCAAAAATGCTGATTCCTTGGAGACTTGTGCTTCCACTAAGAATTAGAACTGTTATGCCAAGTTCCAACAAGACCAGTTAAGTAGTGAGTTCACCTAGACCAAAGTCTGCAAGTTCAGGAATGATTTCAGACAACAGTCTCTTTGGAGTTCCAGATGTTTTAAATGGCACAGTTTTCTGGCCCAGTTTTCTTTTCTAGACACTTGAAATCTTGAATTGCATTGTACCTCAAATCTGTTTTTACTGTATTCTTATGTGACCTATTTTAACCTGATTTTATATAAACATGACAATTCTATTGGCAATTGCAGTGTAACAAGTCACCTCAACACTTGGTGGCTTACAATTATTATTTACAAATCGACAGCTGAGGTGGGTGGTTCTTCACTGAGCTCACTTATGCAAATATTATCAGCTGCGGAGGAGGCAGGCAGCTCTGCTGAACCATGCTGGGCTGTCACATCCTTGGGATTCAGCTGGCTATTGGTCAGGGTACCTCAGCTCTTCTGTGGGTGCTCATTCTCCAGCAGGCTCTCTGGTGCTGAGCAAGCTGGGTGTAGGCGTGGATCCGAGGAAGGCCCCAGCGTGGAACCGGCACACTGCCACTTCTACCACGTTCTTTTAGTCAAACCAAGTCACAAAGCCAAGCTAGATTAAGAGATGACAGACTTCAGGCTAGTGTGGGGACAGGACACAGGAAGAGAAGTAACTACAGCTGTTTTTTTCAATCTACAGTAACTTCTCTTGCCTAATTTGAACTTCCCCCAATCCTACCCAAAACACCGTAATTCTAGATCAGAATGTTGGCTTTGATCCTTATTTGAACTGCATAACCTTGTACCTCAGTTTCCTTACCTGTAAAAGAAAGCCGTCACTAGTCTAATAACGCTGAAATTCTTAGACTGAATTTCTGTCATTTGAGCTGTTTCCAGTTCTGGGTTGGGTTTCTGCTTAATATGTTTTTACTACAGTGGCCTTTGCAGACCTGCTTGTCCCTGATTAGGCCACTTTGTTTTTCCATATGCTAATCTTTTTAGCAAAACCACACTCGTGCTGTTTCAAAAGTCAGATAACCAGTGTTACAGAACTGGTTCCCCTACCCTCCCTCCCATTACCATGCTCAGAGGCATCACTTATACCCTCTTAATTGTTCAGCATCTCCAAATTGCCCAACACAATAGTGAAAGAAAAAAACAAACAAACATAAATATACTTCCAGAAAGAGATCCATGCCACCACTCTCAAACTGACCACTGAAAATCTCCCAGGAGCCTAGTGGTATATTTTTTTAAGAATAATACATAGTTACATTTCCTCCAGAATTACTGAGACTTCCATGTACACAATCTATCACTAGTGCTTGGGAAATTAAAGAGATAGGTAAATGGAATAAAAGCAAGTTCTATATATTTATCAACTATGTACCAGGACTGGCACTGTACATACATTTTCCCCTAATATTTGAAAAAGGTACTGCTGCAGATGGGAAACTAATGCTAAAGCTAGAATTCAAATCTGGACTCCCTAGCCATACTCCTTCTGCTATAGGTCAGTTCCTTTTTCTAGAAAAAGGTCAAGACCGTCAAGACCTGGATGATACTGGACAATGACAGTGAATAGTCAAGAGAAATACAAACACGACCCAATGCTTATTTCGTGTTTTTCCATGACAGCATTTCAGCTCGTACTACACTTCCATTAAAGATTATATATTTGCAATTAATATTCACTTAGCTATAAGAAAAGAAATTACCAGTGTTACCATTCAATGTGTCTATCTTTATATAGGATACTCGCTAAACAACTTGAAAACATGGAAGAAACCAGCTCTAAGTTTTCTGTTTTTATCAAATATGCTCCTTGCCCTCTATACTGGTTTAGTTCATCAACGAGGTACTCTCGATGTCATGACTAACATTCAAGAACTCTCTTACAACAATGCAAGTGTGTCTTCAGCGTCAGTACTCATGATGATGCCCTGTCACTCTACCCCTTATTACAGGTAAGAAAAACTGTTCACTAAACGCTATGATTGTAAAAACTACTTTAAAACTCCTTTAGGATTCCTCAATTTAAATTAACTGGTCAAATGATGATAAGGCATTTGAAACTCCTGTTCATGTCAATGAAAATATACCCCTTTTAAACAAACTTTAATATTCAAAACAACTTACATTTAAATACTCTGATCAAATAAACCTATACAGTATTTTATACTACCTTTAAAAGATACTCAGTAAAAAAAAAAAAAAATTCAGGTATCATTGATCTTAATACAAATCTTTGTGATACATCTTATATTTACATAATTTTTAAATGATCTCAGAACATGGGATTCAAGCCCAGATTTACTGATGGGGACTGTTGTCCTGGTCTTAAACCAGTGTTTTTAATTTCTGTAGATATCAGCTGTCTTGCATGTAAAAGTTAGGGAATTCAATTAGATGATATTCTAATGCTTGGATTAAGTATGTCTCTGGGAAATAACAGTGAAAGTGCCTTAATTATGCAGGGCATTTAAAAATACATCATGGACACTAAGCTTGTATTTCAGGGAGCTATATTACTTCACCAATTGCCTAATAAGGATAAAAGGACAAAGAAAACAGCTTTCCTTTAGAAAATTCTTTACCTATCTATAGTTAATCTGAAGTTAATTTTCCATGTGCACATTCAGTCAATATCAAAGTTGGTATTTTATAGTAATTTAACACTTGTGGAATACTCTGCTTAACTGAATCATTAATGCCAACCATTAATAGGCTATTTGGAAAATTGGGATTGTCCAGCAAAAGCCAGTTAGATGGATGCAAGACCCCAAACAGCCCTTTAACTTGAAGATCCCGTTCTACATAAGCTGAGAGAGGGATGTTCATTCTCCCTATACTCTCAGTAGTGATAACTTCAGAGAACAGGAATCCTAGAGGTACCATGATGCTCTCCCATACATGGCTGTAGTGACTGATATCTTAGGCTTTGCACAGTTCACCTAGTTAGCATCTTAGGTTTTTCCAACAATGCACAATGGAGTGCGCGCACACACACACACACAGTCTGATACCTACCTCTGAAATATAAGGCTGGCAGCCTTTTCTCAATTGTTTCTGCTTTCCCCTTGAAGCAAGACCATCCTCAAAATTGTAAAAGTCATGAAGTATTAACATCCTGTGTAAATTTACTTTGTATGCATTTCATAGATGAAAATAAACCTCTATCAAATATTTTTTTCTGAGGCAAAGTTGTAAACATGACTTTTTGCATGTCCCAAGTAACTGCTTAATCCACCTTTTCTACATACACTCTTATCTTCCAATGCCACAGTAAAACCATTACTTATTCGGACTCTGATCCATGAACCCATGTTGTTCTTTTTACTAAATCATACTTATATATAAATATTTAAGGACAACAAAAGAAATAGGAAAAACTTGTCACTTAAGAATTCAGAGCAGAAAGAAGAAAAGAATGAAGAATCCTTTATCTTTTCAGGTTCATGACCAGTTTTCTACCTTGCCAGATATTACTCCCTTATTAACAAGTAACATACCTGGTCCCAAAGCCCCTATGCATCCCTGGAACACATACTAATGTTAGAGAGTACTTAGTTACACAAGCTGCGGACCAACTTCCCACCTTCACATGGGAGTTTCACTCTTTAGTTTGGACTTGAGGTTATGCTACCTACACTGTATAAGAAACTTGGTCTCCATTTTTTGAGAAAACTGCATTAAAGATGTGCCTCTTCACCTTAAGTAAAACCCAGTTTAGATTCAGATTTCACATTTTGTTATGTGAACATGATGTATCTTAAGAGTAATTTGAAAACTGTCACAATTTTTTTTTAACTTCTTCTAACTATAATGATAACTTTCTTTTTATAGCCATGTCCACTACCCGCTTCCAATGAGATTTCTCCAGTGTCCCCCAGACCTGACTGGAAAAACTGATTATCTTGTTGAAGCAGATATGTTTTATCTAAATCCCTTAAAGTGGTTGTATATGGAGTTTCAAAATGATTCATCACTGCCTACTCACTTGATCATCTTCAGCGTCTTGGAGGAGGTAAGGGAATATGAAAAAAGGTATAACTTGGTATTTTTATTTTACCTCAGGTTTAGCAAACACTCAGATAAATAGACAATATCACTTTTTTTAACGGTCCCTTTCACACATATTTTATTAACTGATCTTTTCCCTAGTCAAAATCAGCCCTAGTTCTATAGAACTACCAAGGAATGTATGTTACTTACCATGAATCATTTTATTATGAAATTGCATTGTTTAAGAAAAAAGTTGCAGAAGAACTAATAGGTCATTCTTAAATTCATGAAACAGTACTCAACAAAAGGTGGCTTTTATTTGCTTAAAAACATTTATTTACTTCTAGGAAATAAGTCCTTTCCTAATTTCAAACAACTATGAGAGAACTGCTGTTTTATTCCACACTCACTTTCCGGAGAGTCGAACTGGAAGTCACATATACGTCTATGAACGGAAGTTAAAAGGGAAACTCAACCAAAGATGAAATTCTGAACTATGTTTAGATCTTTCTCAGAGAAATAGAGATTGCTGAGCAGAAATATTCAGATGTGGCTGAAAGATGCTACTAAATACTGGGTAAAACTCATGGAACTTGCAAAAACCACTATGAAATGCTTTACCAAATAGCACTACTGAGGAAATGTATGGGGAGAAAATCACAATATAAAATCATATATTAATGCAATGCCAGATTTTAAATAAAGACCTTTAGTTTTCCTCATGGTGCAGTTTTATTGTTTCTTCCACAATATTCAGATGTGCAAGAAATTTCACAAGAGAACAAGTCAGCAAGTTCATAAGAAGGCAGCAAATTCTTCACAAATCAACGGGCTCTTGAACCCACAAAAAGACAAGAAGCAAGTGTAAGGTTATAAAATGTTAAAGATGAAATTCCATCACAATGTACTTTTTTTTCAAGCTCTACTGGAAATTTAACACAAATATCAGTGTTAATTACACTTTGTCATGTATGATTTGAGCTTGCTTTAAGCTCATACACTGAAAGGAAGTCTCATTTCATGCACAAAATGTGTTGCATGCTTGGCTTCCTTAATAAAACTACAGTTGAACATTTCCAGTGCCAAAAAAAATATTCAGCGAAGCTAAACTACAGGAAAATGCAAGTTAGTAAGCTTTTGCTCGATACTTGACTAATAATATAAAATCATCAAACTATACTTAGAAATGATAAAAAGACATTGTTATCTTGATAATTTCATCTTAGTTTCAACACCAAACAGTAAAGAAAGCATCCAAGTTTCTGTTACAGTTTTCTAATTTAACTTAGTTGTGATGGTCAATATTTAGGATCAAAAGGTAACTGCCCCAATTCTATTTCAAGGTTTGCCATATGTCTTCCATTAGTGCGACCATATTTATGCCATTTACCTTCCCTTTTATAAGGTTGTGGCTGAGGGTGCTTCTGCTCTTGTTTTCGATGCCTGGAGCTTTCAATATTTACCATACGTTGCTTTTTATCTGGTCGACTGAAAGCAGTAAACACATTTTTCATCCAGGTTAGAGTTAAATTTATTTAAACAGGAAACAATTTTAATGTTTTTTCTCCATTAATCTATTATCTGAACACTGAAAAAGGACAGTAAATGAATCTGAAGTATATAATCCTAGTATAACCATATGAAAAAGATTTCAGTGAGTTTATACTTTTATCCTACAGAAAGAAAAAATGGACAAACATAAACTGTGCTGGCAAAGAGGGGAAACACTCAAAAGATAAATAGAAATGTGACAATAAAATAATGAGATGTGTTTCCATTATTTTTTCTCCTTTCCTATTAATTCCCCCTCCTCAAGTGGCTTCCTCCCTCAGCAGGGATACATACACATCTCCTACAGAGTTCCTCCCTCCCTCTCTCCCTCTTTTCTGCATGCACATGCGTGCTCTAACAGCTAAGGCTTATAAACAGTATCTACATGCAGTTCTTCATCTCCATCATCACACCTTTGTCACTAGCTCGACAAAACACTCCATGGCCATCCAATTCCCAACCAAGATATCCATTCTTTTTTTGGGGGGTGGGGCGGGGAAAGCATTTAACATTATTCCTTTTACTTGAGATGATTTTTGATTTTCACAATGCCACTCTCTGCCCATCATTCTCAGCCTTCTTTCTCAGCTGTTGGTGTTCCTCAGGAGTCTGATACACACCTCCAGCCTAAACTATCTGCATATACAGAGTCTGGGCTAGGGACAGAGTCACATAACCAATGGCCAACTAATTCTCTCTACTTATATGTGAATAGATACCAAATACAATTCTCATTTTCAACTCCCCTTACCCAAAACCTTCTGGTATTCCTTAGTATAGTTGATGTCTATATATAACTATAGACAGTTATATATTTTATATATATATACACACATACCTACACACACACACATAACTATAGACAGAGACATATATTTGTAACTATATAACTAGTGACCCAACCCAGAAATCTCAAAAGGTATTGTTACTTTCTACTTCTATTTCACAAGAAATAGCACCGATTTTACTTACTATATATTGTTCAAATCTGTCCCCTCCATTCTATTCCTGCTACTGCCCTAGTTCAGATACTCATCAGCTCATGTCTGTATCGTTTCAAAAACCACTTTCAGCATCTAGCTTCACTCTTTCCAATAAACCCTTCAGGCTGCTGCCAGTGATCCAAAATGCAGTAAAACAAGTCCTCCAGCAGGAAGATTCTTCATGATCTGACTCTCTTCTCCTGTTCACACCCCAGCTCTACCTTTTCTCCTTAACACAGCATGTCTTCACAGCTCCAAACCAGTGCGAACGAAGCTCCCTTTGAGTGGAATGTACTCCATCTGCGGCAGGCAAGTTCTCACTACTTCTTCAAAAACCAGTTAAAAAGAAGTTCAGCTCAAAGGCCATCTTATTATGAAGCGTGCCCAAACATCTACTGACTGAGGCCACCATATACATATGCCTCCACATCTCCACTGCATTTCCTGTATTGACCTAATTCTCCAAAAGCCTGTGAGCTCCTTGACAGCAAGACTTTTTCATTTCTTTCCTCAGGACAGCCTCACAGTACTTTGCCCTAGATATGTATTTAATGACTAAAGACACCAAAATCAGTCTCATTATTTTATTGACACATTACATTTATTCAAAAAGCTATATAGAGAGAAAACTATCTCAAGGGTTAAAAAATAAAACTAACATTCAAAGATTAGGAGAGTTTTGTGTTACAGAATAGAAAGCTGGTAAGCAATGGATAATACAATGTTATTTTTAAAGGTTATATATAAAGCACACGCATTAGAACTTGTGGCTTGCTAAGTTTACCCCTTTGATCTTGCCTCTACCTTTACCAATAATAATTCTATAATAAATGTATTAAATATCATAATTTAGTTGGTAAGTAGAATAGACAAAGCAAGTGGGACACTTGAATTGTTACTCTGATTTCATTCAAAGTATAATTTGTATTTTTCACCCCTAGCTTCCCAAAGTGAGTGAGTAAATAAAAGATTAAGGAAATAATTTAACTTATGGTGATTATCTTTTCATATAAAGTATAATGAAAAAAATGAAATAGGCTAAAATAGAATTTCATATCCTCAGCAGATTTTTTAGGGTAGAAATTAAACCATTTGCTTAAGTCAAACTGATTTTATAAAATTTTCAGTTTGTAATAGATTTTAACTTAAAATTTAATCTTTCAATTTAATGTATCCTAAATTCCAAGGCAATAAAGTACTTTTACAAATAGTACTTTTGTTTACAAAAAGTACTTTTACAACAAATACAGCTGACCCTTGAACAATGTGGGCTTGCACTGCTCGGGTCTATTTATACCTGGATATCTTTCAATAGTAAATACTTCAGTACTACACGGTCTGCGGCTGGTTGAATCCTCAGATGCAGAAATGCTGATACAGAGGGCCTGACCATAGGTCATATGCAGACTAACCCCCAGGTTGTTTAAGGGTCAACTGTAGTAGCATTCTAAGAAACTTATCAAATTATAAAAATGCTATTCAATCTACAAATGTTAAAAACTATTATAATAACATGGTGCTATGTAAACCGACCTGGGTCCATATGGAGGGGAAAAGGTGTGACCAAAGAAGTGTCTATATATATATCCATCCAACTTCTCAAATACGCCATCATTATCTACTTGATATTCCTTCATGTCTTTAAGATAATCTTTAACATCATTGACAAAGTCAGTGAAGAGCTTCTGATCATGTATAAAGACACCATTTAGGAAAAACTTATTGATGAAGTGATCAAGTTCTTTCCAGTGATGAAAACTATCCAGTTTTTCTAATAAATACCCTTCAATTAACTGTCTAAATTCATCTATCCTTACAGGATTCAACATTTTAACATTAAAAAGGTTAATAGATTCCTGTTGAGCACATTCAAATACACCAGAACAAGCCTTTCTGAAAGAATTATAATTTCCACCACAGTCATGCTCAGCACTGCATTTCTGTGAATTTGTATTTTTCCCAAATTCTTCAAAATGAGGCTTTTCTTTTCTTCCCTCTCTCTGCATAGTAGGGCCTCTACTATTCTGGTTTTGTGTACGTGCCTTATACTGTGGATGTAAATATTCACTATAAACTGTTGTCGGTTTTTTAGCTGTGGCTTCTTTCGTAGCACCAAATCTTTTATTGCCTTTTTCATCAAAGATATTCTTGGTGGTATCTTTGAAATGCCTGAAAGTGGATTTAACTGAATCTGAGAATTTTTTCAGATTTTCTTTTACAGCTTCTTTAGCCTGTTTAATTTTTTCTTTATGATGCCTCACAAACTCCTTAGTAGAATTCTTCATTGCATCAAATGTTTCCTTAACAGAACCCAAAAATGTTTCCTTTGATTTTTTAGCTCTGTGGTTTCCTCTGTTCCCTTTCTTCTTTCCATCAGTTTCTTGTTTCTCATTTTGATCTTTTGCTTCAACATACAGTCTTTCCCACAAATCAGAGCGCTGCTGCTCGAAGGTGAGCTTGCGCTCCAGCTCGGCGAGTCTTTCCCGTAACATTTCTATTTCCTTTTTCTCAGTCACTACACTGGGCGAGTCTGGGCTGCCATATGAGTGACTGGAGCTTAGCTGTTGGAGTTCCACCCTTAAGGCCATGGTTATTAGTCGTTCTCTTTCTAGTTCCTTCCTGAGCATCTTTGCTTCTGCCAGTAGAGTCTCCCTTTGATTAAGGAAACTGTGTGTTTTCAGCTTTTCTTCTTCCAAATGCTGCTTAAGTTTCTGATTTTCTGTAATTAATTCAGTGCTTGTCCCTTTATCTTCTAATATCCTAATCTGTTCTCTTAATTTCCTTAACTCTTCCTGTAATGAAGACAAAGCTTTTTCTTCCTTCTCCAGAGATGTTCTTAGATACTGATTTTCTGTATCAAGGTTCTTTTTCTGAGTTTCAAAGGACATCTTCTCTGCTTCAGTATGGGTCCAACACCTTGCAAGGTTTTCCTTCAATGACTAAATTTTTTGAAAGATAAGAAAGAAAAATATCAAGTAAAGTATCAAAGCTGAATTCAAATCTTTATGGTATAAAAAATACTCCATAAATGTTTAGTGTCTATTTCCACAGAGACTATCCTTTATGTATATTTTCAATACATGACAATTGGAAAATAAAAGGTTCATATGCAAGAAAATGCAGAGCAAAGAGCTACATGAAAATAAAAACAAAGCATGCTGGAAGAAGACTGCCTTCTACCTTTTAATTACAGGACTCCACAATCTGTACTGAGAAGGCTGCTAGAGAGAATTTAAGAAGGACTAAAGGCTCTCTGATCCTTGAGTGATGGAGATTATCTTATAAAAAGTAAAATTATAGTTAGAGATGACTTCAGGCTTCAAAAGTCTGTTATATACTCATGGCAGTCTCTGAAGGAAAAAAATTTCAATAATCTTAGTACTATTTGAAAGATCTTGTTCCTACACAAATTAACATCCTAGTTCAGGTAAGTCATATAAGTTCTCACACATTTCAGAGAACAGACTAAATCTTGGTAACATTTACAACTAATTTCTCCAATTTCAATGTTTCTGAAGAGACTGACCAGATTAGCAATGTAACTCTGAAGTCAGCACCATTTCTGAGAGAGAAATTATGTCCAATCAAGTTTACAGAACTTTTGCTGCAGTGCTGGGTAGCCTTGAAGGGTCTGATTTTTCTGTTAATACATGTATTAGTAACAAACTTTAATCAAAATAGCAAGAAATCAAACAGATCAATGGTTATGCTTAAATAGATTAATGGTTATAGCACTATCTAGTCAGTTAAAATCTCTTATGTATAAATCTGCAAAATGGTATTTCAACTTTGTTTAAAATTGACTACAAACATTATGACTGTTCCCTCTTTAAAAAAAAAAAACACACTTTTGTTTTTTACTTTTTGACCCACGTGCACAGCAGTGAAAGCACTGAGTCCTAACTACCTGACCACAAGGAAATTGCCAAGACTTTTTTTCTTGGCCATGCCATACGGCGTATAGGATCTTATTTCCCAGACCAGGGATCAAACTTGTGCCCCCTGCATTGGAAGCGTGAAGTCTTAACCACTGGGCTGCCAGGAAGTCCCATGACTAATCCATTTCAGTCAGACCATAAAAATATCTGACAGAGTCCAAAAAAAAAGTCCTTTTAATGACAAGATTTTCCACTTGAAAACTATCTGAGATGGATACTTCACTGTCTGGCTCATTAATCTTCAAAGAAACAATTAAAAATCAAAATTTCCTTATAGTTATTTCATCTGCTCTCCCTGTGTGATAGAAAACAAGTTTCATTTATCCAACAGAAGTGGACTTTGGAGAATACTATGCTAAGTGCAGTAAGTCAGAGAAGGACAAATACTGTATATCACTTATATGGGGAATCTAAAAAATAATACAAACAAATATAAAAGCAAAACAGAAACACAGATATAGAAGACAAATTAGTGGTTACCAGTGAGGAGAGGGAAGGGGAAGGGGCGCATTATGGTATGGGATTAAGAGGTACAAACTACTACTCTGTATAAAGGATATACTGTATAGAACAGGGAATTATAGCCACCATCTTATAAAAACTTTTAATGGAATATAATCTGTAAAAAATACTGAATAACTATGCTGTACACTTGATACTAATATAATACTGCAAGTCAACTTACTTCACTGATTTTTTGAGTGAACTATGGAGTAGAGCAGACTAGTGCAGTACTGTCTTTAAATGCACAAGCATAGGGATTGCCGCAGGATGACTAGAGGGGTCACTATTCTGTATCCAGTAAACTGTAAAGTCTTGAATTAAGTGACGAAGCAGATCCTGGACAGGTCTTCCATGAAGATCTTCAAACTCCAAACCACATTTAGCAGCTGGAGACAAGAGGTTTGCAAGAACTGACTCAGTAAAGATCTATGCAGGGTGAATCTCCTTAGAGTCAGCATCATTCTATGCAACCAGAAACCATGATAGTAAAGAAGAAAATGGCTGCTGCTTCCCGTAACATCCTCTGCTCAAGGTTGTAACTCAAGAGGTTGCCACGCCCTTCTGGAGGAGGGCATGGCAACTCCCTCTAGTATTCTTGCCTAGAGATTCCATGGACAGAGGAACCTGGCAGCCTATAGTCCATGGGATCACAGAGTCTGACATGACTGACTAGCACACTGCTCAAGGCAGAGAAAACTACACTATTTACAATTAACTTCAGTAGTCCATCCCTGAAAGATATAATTCAGATGTTAAGAGGGATTCTGTCTTCCAAAGAAATACAACCATAACCCTATAAAGAGTATATATATACAAAAAATAAAACAAGAGTATATACATAAAGAAGGGAAATTTACATTGTGAAGCATATACATTGTGAAGGAAATTTAGGGAAATGGAAGCAAAAAGGAACAGTTTACCTTTCTACCCTGAGTTTACTATAATCCCGATACCCTTCCAAAGCAAGAACTAGAGAGGAAATATTTTGCTAATCCTCATAAACCCAGAATGGAAAGCACAGTCCTGTTGGAGCTAGGTGAATTTCAGGTATTTTCATAACATGCTTTCTCTGTCTTCATAACTGACATGAGACCAGAGAAAAGGACTGCCTGATTATTCCCCATGAGCAAGGGTGCCTCCTAGAGAAAAGTACAAACTCTCCTCTTTCTCTGTCACTGAATGAAAATGTTTTGCTTGGCTCTGTAAAAATAATGTTAATAATAATAATAGTTTTTTTTTCATTTATTCTTGGCTATGCTGGGTCTTCACTGCTGTACAAGAGCTTTCTCTAGTTGCAGCAGGTAGGGGCTCCTCTTAAATGTGGGGCTCGGGATTCTCATTGCGGTGGCTTTTCTTGTTGAAGAGCATAGGCTCTAGGGCACGCAGGCTTCAGCGACTGTGGCACACAAGCTCAGCTGCCCCCAACATGTGGGATCTTCCTGAACCAGACATCGAACAGGCATTCCTTGCATTGTAAGGTGGATTCTTAACCATTGAACCACCAGGGAAGTCGACTAATAATGTTTTATATATAACATCAATTAAAATAATGTTAACTATAATATAGTGATTAGGAACAAAATCTTTGGAGTCAGATAAACAAAATTAAGTTCAGCTTTGTTGATTGCTAGACTTGAGAAAGTTACTTGGTTTTTTGAATCTCTTTCCTATCTATAAAATGAAATTAGTATCAATATTTGCTTAATTCACTGGGATGTGGCAAGAAATGCTGTATGTAAGGTACAACACTGACCAGGACACGTAAGTACTCAGTCAACAATTACCAGTACTATTACTGATTTACTAATCTGCACTGTACTGGTATCTGAATAGCACAATAATTATTGGATAACACAATTTTAAAAATTCATTACTAGTACAAACCTTATATTCTATTAGCGACTCTTGTTCCTGTTGACACTGGGAAAGATAATCCTTCATATCATTCAATTCATCTTCATGTATCTTTTTGACTAACTGTTGACGCTTCTGAATCTGAATTGTGCCTAAAAATAAAACATTTGTTATTAGAGATATATAAATGTCACAATTACCAATATTTTTAAATATACAATGAAACACATAATTTGCATATATTTAACTGCTTGATCCAGAGAGGATCATTTTCTTTAAAATACCACAGTTTTACAAAATATTTCAGTTTTATAAAAATTCTGATTATATAAACAAAGAAGGAATAAGTAAAATCTTATGGTGTCATTCATTAAATGGCAACAGATAGATGCTAATTTATAAATCAGACCAAACAGGCTAATATATTTTTTATTATATTTAGCATACACCAGGTGTATTTAAGCCGTTCACTATTCTTTTGATTAAAACAAGCCAGACCATATTACCCTACCAAGCAAAATAATTTATGTCATGTTTCTGTCTTATTATATTGAAGGCACTCAAGTTTGTTGTATTTAAGGGCTCTCTGAGGTACATAAAGTGCTGCATTCCCCACTTCAACAGAGAAAAGAACAAATCATGCAGTCTTGTCACAGGTTATAAGTCACTAAAGAAAAATGAATTTTTTTCTCACTATATTTTGCCTAAATGATATAGCATAAGCCCAAAAAGAATAGCAAGGAAAACAACTGGCTAATTATGATTACCCACCATTCTCAGAGCCAGCTCTTTTAAGAACTCTGCATTAGTTAGGCCTATGTGGAGTATCACCATCCCTACCCCCGTGAATCATAAATTAACCAGGATGCTCTATGTTTTCACCCTAAAAATCAAACTGTTAATTTGCCAAGACATGCTGTTCACATGCTGCTACATGCTTCATGCATGAGAAAAAACACTTAATCAAAAAGAAGGCCAAATGCATCTGGCAACCATAATACTACATCTACTGAGTGGCATCACATCACAGAATTTTGTAGTGAAAGAATATAATAAATTAGCAGTTTATTGATTTCTGAAACAATAACTTATTTCTTTAATACATCTTGAAAACCACTAAAAACTTTTGCCAAATTACAAACAACTGTTACCAGTTAACAGCAATGATACTCTGTCAGAATTCATTTCTTGTAATTAGCCTCCAACTAATAAAAATAAATGGAAAAAAAAACCAGAAAAACAAAAATTCACAAATTTGCATGGCAAATTTGTTTCCCTATTATTCCAAAAAATCTCAGATCTTTTGAAATATTAAAATAAATTTATCTATAGTTCCAAGGCAACAGAAAACTGTTTTTTTTTTTTTCCAAAACTGCTAACAATGAATTCCTTTGGCCACTGGGAAACATCTTAAAACTGTGTTGAGATCTGAGTTTGTGGTACTATTACACAGCATATGTTTGATGACTATCAATGTGACACTTATCAATCAATCCCATCATTAGCTTTTTTTTTTCCTTCTACACCTTCAGCTGTAAACCATAAAGTGTTACAACCCAGGGTGTAAGGCTTTCTGGTTATGCCCACAAATCTGCCTACCTTAATCACATTAACCCACTGTCGGTTTTTGCTACCACTGCAGTAAGGCTTCTTTTCTACAGATAAAGTGTCTCAGTCTCACCAGAGCTTCCAGCCAAAACATCCATCTGCCTGCTGGGCAAAATTTTTGGGGTGTCTTCAGTAAAACAAAACAAAACAAAGCCACTTCAGCACCTGCCCTAATTCACTCTAAAATAAAGTTCAGTTCAGTTCAGTTGCTCAGTCCTATCTGACTCTTTGTGACCCCATGGACTGCAGCACGCCAGGTAAACCAAACTGTGCTCACCATCTATTAACTTTTATCATTGACCAAAAAATTCATCCCTCTAATTCCCCCACCACCTAAAGTAAAGAAGCTAACACACTTCTTGGAATTTAAAAAGTAAACCACCACTATCTCAAGTATCCCTGGCTCAAAGTTATGTTTTCCACTGGTATTCCATGTTCCTTATTTCACCAGCCTTCTCTACATCCCCAGCTTCACTAGAACAGTCAAGGCCCTGATCACCAAATACATGAATTACCAAACCTTCTACTTGACTATTCTAATTTATCCCACACTATTTATCTTTTGCACTTTTCCTCTAAAATTACTGGTTCAGGTCACTATAAATCAAACTCTCCTGCTCAGATTCCAAGATGTTTTACAGTATAATAGCATCCCATGTATTCCAACCTTATATTCCATTATTTCTAAATATCTATTCTATACCTGGCTATACAATCCTGCCAGTCTTTTCAGTGCTCCCAAACTTAGCAAGTTTAATTTCAGGTTATCAGGTTCTCCACTGCTAGCATGTTCTGCTTTCCTTCCACATAAGAGTATGTGGAAGTAAAGACCCAACTCAAATCCTACCTCCTCTAGGATGACTGACTCAGCGTCACAGTCTGAGCTATGATTCTTGTTTGTGCTTCATAACTTAGCACCTAGTTATATTGTTATGTTATTTGCTGAAGGGCAGGGCAGCCTATACTTAAAGCAACTCCATGAGGAAAACCAATCAATTGAATTCCACTGTCAATTTAGAATATGAAGTCTACAGGTAAAGCAAAGAACAAGATAAGTGCTTCATCATGATTTTCAAAAATTTTTTGTAAGGACTTTCAGGATCTGAAGCAGTGCCAAATACCTACAGTATTCTTTTACTATCCTCAGTCCTTCTAAATAGTTCTCTCTTCCATCCAACATAGATATGACACTCCAAATTTACATGGAGCCAAGGTTGGTGAATGTTCTGAGTGATTAATTTAGTAGTGTGTTCTTGATAAATAATTATAAAGCAAATGACTAATTATGGAATGCAATGACTGACTTCACAGTGCCTGGGAAATTCAAGTTGGCTCTAACATCAACTCAAAAGAACTCAAAGTATTGAGATCAGTGCCACAATTAAGGAAAAAAAAACGTGATATCCTTTAAAAGTAACCATGAAAAACTTATCATTCAGATTAAGTTTTGTATGTTCACTGAGCCAGTCTCATTAATGTATAGACCTACTATTATGAAGGTTGCTCCTATTCTGAAAAGCTAATCTGAAGTACTACAGGAAAATATTTTATTCAATATAATAAAGTAAATTTTACAAGTAACAAATACCTTAAATAAGAGGGCAGTAATTTATCAGTTTTTAAAAGCACTCCTAAGTTAATCTTTCTACAAAATACTTAAAGGTCATGCATTTTGCAGGGCTTTAATGCAATGTGGATTAACATTAAATCACTGTCCAATTTTTTTTTAGTAAGAAAAAAAGATTAAAATTACACCTTCTCCTTTGTTACCTCCACGTTTACCTGCAATGGGAAAAAACCATGCTCAAAAGAAATGTTCATACATTTGCTCCAGCTAGATAATAAACAAGTTAGGTATATATTTCAAGTCAAATCTCACTATAACAAACTTCAAGGGAAGATACAAATTAAAAGGTCCCAGTATTAAATTCAAGCAGACATCCACCAGGCATCTAATACTTATTTTTTATTAATATGAAGTTAAAAACAAGAAGAAACACATTTATTTTCTCTCACTTTAAACAAGAATTGATTATCTTCACTAAGTTTCTTCTCATATTACACTATGTTGAATAATACATCTTTTCTAAGAATCAACACAGGGTACATGTAATTCTTAAATCTTAAGGAACACACTGGTGGAAGGAACTAGAAAAACCAGATTACTCAGAAAGCTAAACTGTGTATTATGTAGGCAAAAATCCTAAACGTAGTTAATATAAGGCTAACTGCAAGTTGTGAAGTTGGCAAGATCTAAGACATTTGCTTAAACTTTTTCAAATTTTTAATAAAGCAAAAAGTACGAATGTTCAGTTCTCAAATAGTCTTATCTTTGTACAAATATACAACTTAAGTAAGATTCAATGGTCAGGCTCCCAAAAGAAAAAGACCACGTGGAATTCCTTCCTCTTTCACCAGGGTAGTTTCAAAGGCTTTGCATCAAGAAAATAATTAACCAATGTAAATAAGAGTAATTAACCAATGTAAATAACACTGAGCAAAGTATAATACAAGTGAATTCTTAAGTCATGTGACTCACAGAAGTAATACCAACAGTCATAAAATATAATGCCTGCATGAAACCTGAAGGTAGAATTGAGCACCAATTACTGTGACATTCATTTCAAATGTAACATATAGTTACAAGTGGAACTTAAATAATCCTAATAATATGTGTATGAACAGCCCTTACATTTCTTAAATACTGTTTCATTTAAGTGCAAATAGCTTTGTGAGGCAACACTATCCCCATTTTCCACAAGAAAACTAAGGCTCAAACAGGTACAAGTTTTCTAAGGTCATATATTTCAAGGATGACACTGAAAACAGCTCCCAGAATGCCTCACTCTTCACCATCAGTTTATATATAACAAATTTGCAAATATTTACCATAGAAATGTCCAAATCCCATGCTGATCGCAATCACCAAAGCAAGTATAACACATTTATTGAGACCACTACTGAACTGCCGTTTACATAGCTCCTGAGGGGGTTCAGGCTCTTGTTCAGCAAGTAGCCTTTCTTCAGATTCTGAACTAGACATAGTCTTCTTTCTGGCACGACGTCGTCTAAAGGTCGGACTGGGCTGATGGCTGGTTTCATCACTGCTTGATTCGTCATCACTAGGCTGAGATGAAAATACTATTTTAAAAAGAAAAATGGAGATAAATATTAAATATTTTAGAAAGCTTTCCTGGTAAATATGATTTAGAATCCCATCCCTACATGCCTTTTTACATAAGACAGCCAAGAACAAAAACAACACAACAGAATCAAAACTTAAATTTTCAAATTTATCAACATAAAGCCCAAGATTTCAATTGTGATACCTAGGACTTTTTTAACTATATTGTGTGCTGCTGAGCGTCTGGTTTTGGCTTTTTTCTTTTTTTAATGTCCCTTATACTTCACACCATTAAAAAAATCATTCTCATAGCCTATTAAGTTTCACTGCTATTAGTGCCACAAATGCTATTTCTTGAAGTAGGGGAAAAAAAAACAAAACTCTCTCTCTTCAATTTAATTTCAAATGGAGGTAATTTAAGCTCAATTGTTTAAGGAACAGGGGGAAGTATATAAGCAGTTCCTGTGATTTAAAAAAGACAATAACTACCAAAAGTTTCCCTGAGTGTACTAGCCCCTAGTCTTATTTCCATCCTATGAGCCCCAAATCAAGGTTCAAAGCACTATAGTTTAACCCAGGCTTCCAGAAGTCAGATGAGCCCTTCCCTTCGACTGCCACTCTTACTAGAAGGTTATTAATTTTACCCTCTAGTAAATATGTCAGCATGAGGAAGTGACACAACAGCTATCTCCGATATTAAGGACTAGTCTTGTGCTGCTCCTTTATGAAAGAATAATAAAGAACAACAAATAGAAAAAAAAAAATCACAAGAAATCTCAAATACTAGAAGCATATTCATTGGAAAAAACCATCTTCAGTTTTTTCAAATGTATTATTTCTTAATGTTGTCCCATATATCAATAAACTATATGCTGACACAGATTACATGACTCAGTAATAATTTCCAAAGGCCAGGGAGAAGGAAAAAAAAGCACTACAAGTAAGAATAAAATGTGAACATAAATTTGATACAAAGAGCTCCAAAACCCACAAACATTCATGCTTCAAAAAAGCAGAACACTTCTTCAGAAGACAGGGTATCCATGCCACAGCAAAGCTGCTGACTCAGGTTAAACAATACTTTCGAAAGCTGGATCATAGAGAATTCGGGTGACTCTCACACTTACAACAATAAACACAAAGGCAGAAGGCACTACTGAATGGATGAATAGTCCTAACAGTTAAAGAGAGAGGTGTCACTGAGAGATCTTTGGGTCAAAACCCTTATGCCCATCATGTTTATCTGGTTATTCTTGATCACTAGTTTTTCCAAGATGTCATCGCCTCAGCTGTGAGCTTACATTCTTGGACAAAGAGAAAGAAAGGAAGACTTAAACAAAGCATTACACAATATAAAGGCATTCATGATCATGGCTGGAGTACTTAATTCAGACTTTCTCACATAATTAAGATGGGTAAATATAAAAACAAACCATTTGTAAATTTCTTAAATTTTCAATTCTACGTTGACTTATTGCTTTCATTATGCATTCTAAGTAAACAGATAGGGCTGGCCCAAATGAAAAAATTCACATTCTTATCTAATGCTTCCATCTTTTTTAACCCATACATATGACAGCTGAGATTCTTTTAAAGCATAATTTGGCCCACAGTCCAAGATGCAAGCAATGCAAAGGCATGCAAAAAGCTTAGCCAGCTTTATTACAAGATCAATTTTGAACACCTGTTCAGAGTATCACAGATTACACTAGATATCTTTAAAGCACTAAGTAAATAGTAAATGTGACTAGGAACACTCAGCTCTAGAAAAGCTGATCAGATTTAGTCACACCACCTTGGAAAGTGAGTTGGCTAGGAACGTGGTGTTTCAGCTGATCATCCCATCCCCTTATGCATTCAGGAATCTTCCACAGCTTCTCCCACCATCTTTCTTTTGTGAATAAACAGGGGAAAAAAGATGTATAAAGCTTTATTACAAAGAATAAAAACAAAAAAGAGAATTGAAAAATACTTATTTTATTTATCACTTAATATGATCACATGCTCCATCAAAATCTAATAATCATGACTTTTTAAAAAACACATACAACACAAACTTTTATACAACTATCAACTCTGCTTCCTTAGGGGAGGAGAGGGTCATATGGAGGGACTGGGAAATGTTCTTACACCAACAAAAAGATTACTGCCACAAGAATCTAATTTGTAAGAAGAAAAAAAAAAAAAAGAAGTTGAAATTCTATAGAGATCGAGAAGACAGGGAAAGGGAAAAAACAAACAAAACTAAGCAACAGATGGCAGGAAATTTTACCAACCAAGAAAAAATCTGCTAAGGGAAGAGAACAAAAATTCTTAACAACTGATGTATATAGACTATTTTCAACATAGTCCAAAATGTTATTTTAAATTATTTTTTAGCATTTCTTTTACTGAAATAATTCCCTGGGAAGGAGAACAATGGATAAAAATACACCTAAAAAATATTCTGCTTAAGTGAATCTGTAGAATTCTAGGAAGTTCAAGTTCAAAAAGGAGATTAAAACTAGCATAATGTGCTTTGACATACTGAAGTTCATGGAAATACAATCAACAGTGTGTGGCATCATTTCTTAAATGTCTACTTGAACTCTTCCGCAATGCTCCTGGCTTCAATGTGACTACACATCTGGCCCACAAATATTCTCAAATTAAATCAGCATCTGGTTTAACCCCACTTGAATTTTATTAGCTTAAATTGGAATAACAGAATTCCCACAGTCTGATTCTGGCAAATGAAACAAAGACTGGTAAAATCGAAGAAAATGATCTGAAATAAAATACTACACGTATTTGTTTTTGCACCAAATTAGGAAATTCTTATTAACACTAGCAATGCCCCAAGTGTCTCTCCCATAATCCACCCTAAATCATAATTGGGGGTTAATAACCTTTGGTTCAATATAGATTTCTCTTTTTTTCCATAACTTTGTATTTAAATATTTATATTACCTAAGATGTTACAGATGTCCCTAAAACTGAGCCAAAAAATCACAGAAGGAATTAGCTCAGTAACTCACATTTCACCTCCAAATGATTCTGTCTGAACAACAGGCATTAACTGCATTAAGCGAAAGCGAAGCGAAAGTCGCTCAGTCGTGTCCGACTCTTTGCAACTCCATGGACTGTCCATGGAATTCTCTAGGTGAGAATACTGGAGTGGGTAGCCTTTCCCTTCTCCAGGGGATCTTCCCAACCCAGAGATCAAACCCAGGTCTCCCGCATTGCAGGCGGATTCTTTACCAGCTGAGCCACAAGGGAAGCCCAAGAACACTGGAGTGGGTAGCCTATCCCTTCTCCAGCGGATCATCCCGACCCAGGAATCGAACCGGGGTCTCCTGCATTGCAGGCAGATTCTTTACCAACTGAGCTGTCAGGGAAGCCCAACTGCATTAAGAATGTGACTTATAATAGGTACATTTTCATAACTCAGTCTAAAGTGAAAGATCCCAGTTTGGGGGCTTTAGGACACTCCTGTTTTGCCAGTTCCTTAAATCCTGTTTGGCACATGGTAGCACACAAAAACTGATTGTTGAGTGACTGATAATTAAATGGATCTGGAAGGCTCAAAAAAAGTTTCTTTCACTGTTTCTATAATAAAAAATTTGTATACCACTGTAACTCAAGATCTTAACATTCTCCTACTTTTTAGGTATAATGGCTCAATCTCCCACTCCTGAAGACCTAAAAATTGTCGAATGCGTTCTGAAGTGTTTGAGACATTAACAAATCTCTTAAAGCTATTTTTTTTCCTTCTTTTAATGATAAAAGATGGTATTTATTGGACTACTGTGCTCTAGGCCCTGGGTTTAGGAAAACACTAGATAAAACGGTAGATTTTTACAAAAAATTTTCTTGCATTTTACCCAAATATAGTCATAGCTTTGAGATTTAGGGTCAGAAAACCAGCCATTATATACAATGTGATCATAGGAGTCCTAAGCCTCCAATCAGTCTATTTGCTATGCAGTTCTTACCCGTTTCTGGCTGACAAAACGTATACTGGCTGCTAGAGGAAGAGCCCATGTTAAAGTCTTCTGGACTCTCTGCTTCTTTAACAATTATTGCTTCTTCTTGATTTCCAATGTCTTCTAACTTAGGTGGCTCAAGTGTAACAATATCAGAATCATCACTGACAGTTCCAAAATAGAGATTGTCATCAGGTAACTTTTCTTCCTCTCCCTTTAGAATCAGAACCATAATTTTAGAGACATATTCAACAAATATGTATGACCCTTACATTTTCTAAGTATACTTAAGTAGTACGATGATTGAGTTTAAAATAAGTCCTGCTCAATAGGAAAGGATTACTCAAGAGTAGACTCATCTTTCAGTCTGAAAACACCATCAAACCTGACAGCAACTCTATCTCAGAATTAAATCAAACTGCTTGCCTACCATTCATTCCTGCAGGAGTTGAGAAACAAATTCATCTTTCAAACCCAAAGTTCACAAAAAGAAGAGGATTCATTTCTCATCAGTACTATGGGTTTATTTGGGTTGTAATAAATAAATATCGGTTTATTTATATGGTCAGGAAACCCATAAAAGATTGATTAAATTTTTCTAATAAACTTCAACAGCTATAACATGCAAAGATCATCCAGCTATTTAGTTTTTTTTGAGCAATTATTGTTACTTTATTATATTTGATCAATACAGTATTATATTTGATACACAGTTACACTTAAGAATGTTTTTTTGCCACTTTATTTTTTTAATTGAAGGATAATTGCTTTACAGAATTCTGTGGTTTCCTGTCAAACATCAACAAGAATCAGCCATAGGTACACAGAAGTCAAGTAAAATGCCAAAGGACAAGATTTAGTTTGTTCTCAAGTTTGAAAACTTTCATTTAACATATGAACCCTTAATTTCTCAATATAATTCAAGAATGCAATATATTTCCAAAGAAAATATTAGATGTTAAAAGAATAAATCTTTAATACATTACCAAAAAATCACTTTACTAAATTAAAAGACAGTTCACTTACTTAGGCGTTAAAATGGAAGCTAACTTTAACTTTAAAACTGACCAACCTACGAACCCAAATTTTTCAACAAAAGCTATTTATAGGAACAAAATGCACAAACAGAAATGGCAGCTTTAATTAGTATTCTCTAAGAATTACTGTTTATCAAATATCCAGAGTAAAACACAAGGTTACCTCAAGTGCTGACTTCATTTCCTCCAAAGCAGGATAAGTAGCTCCTCCCAGTAACACTGTGCCATTTTGGCTGCTCTCTGACATAAAGTAAAGGTCAATTTAATTATATTTCACCAACTTTTTATAGTCTGCATATATTATAATATGGATAAATAAAATCTATTCCTCATTTTTAAAGTGGATGTAATGAAAAGCTACATGCAATTATAACAATTACTCTACTGTTGTTAAAAATATCTCTGCATTTCAAATATAACTACTGAAAATTGTTGAGCTAATTTTAGTGAACTGAACTCATTTAAAAATTTACAAAAACTATAATGTCTAAATAAACAATCTCTACTTTACAATTCCAAAGTACTTAAGCCAAGGTGTTTATAAAAACATGTTAATATGGAAAACTCAGTCTCAGATCAGTGACAGCACATTTCCTGAATTCTTAGTCTATTCAAAATTCCTAAATGTACCACTATTCTAATGACTGTCAATGCCTGGTAACACAAGGATCAAAACTATGACTTCAAATTACAAATTCTTAATAATAAAAAATGGACTATAAAAAACAGTGACTTGAATACAGAAAAACAAAATAATGTCACCATAACAGATATATTTTATAAGAAACTTATAAGAAAAAATATACAAATTAGTTTATAATGTCATATTTTTAATGAAAAAGGCTGAAAAATTTTAATAGAAGCTAAAAACAAAAACAGTACATAATAAGCACCAGGTTTTATGCATAACATGCATTGTTGGTATAACATTATCTCCAGAATCAAAAGAATTATAGATGGCTTTGAATTTTTGGTCATCCTTTGCTTTTCTATCATAAGTATGTATTTTTCATTATCTAACGCCTCCAAAATAACAAAAGGAAAAAAAAAGAAACCACCATTTGTGTATGTGATATAGCCCCAACAGAATATTAATTTGGAGATAAGACTCCTCAACAAAGTTGGTCTTGGGTCCAAGGACCCCTGAGGAAGTATGGAAAAAAATTTTTATAACACGTATCTAAAGATATGCATTTCTTTGAAAAGACCATGCAGTTTTCAGATTCTCAAAATCTGACCCATGAAAGATGAAAATCACTGTTCAAATGAGAAAAGCAATCAACACATGGGCTGAAAACAAGATTTACAGGCATAAATCTTTTATATTTCTGGCCTTAACACATCCACTTTATTCTCCTGAAGGAGAAATGTCCTGTTTACATTTTAATGCAATTTAAAAAAAAACTTTAAGTAATTTAAATATGAAGATGCATGAATTATTTGGGTTTAATTCTCTGTATAATTAATGTGGGCATCAAATCCCATAGAGGAATATATAACATCAATGCAATACAGTAGTTAAATACCATTCACTACCTATAACCAAAGGTATTCTGAAGTGTGGTAACCATAGAAGAGTTGAGTAAACCCCTTCTGATGAATAAATAATTCTATGTATCAATAGTCTTCATCAAGATTATTAATATTTAGTTACCAACTACACTAGCAGCATCAAACATTCATACAGAAGCCCACTATAGCTACAAACAAGGGCCCTGGGCAGGTTGGTGCCACTGGGTTCTTTAGGGCTGCCCACCACATCACACTAAAATTCTAGTCTTTCAGTGACCTGCTGGTTTAGACCAGCCAGAAAGGCTGCTCACCTAGAAAGAAGACAAGATTCATGTTGCTCACATATCCTATCAAGAGAAACAAAAAAATCAGACTTCTTTAAACCTACCTCCCTGCTCTAACTGCAATTCCTGCGGCTCCTCCTGTGATAAAGACGCACATTCTGGAGCGGGCTCACAGCTGCCGCTAGTTGTGCCATGTTCAGAATTCACCATCTCTACATCAGACCCCTAGAGAAAAAATGATCATCAGTTAACTGTCTATCAGCTACCCAAAGCTAGATTTCACTACCTGTAGATGCTTCCATTATTAAAAGTCCCAGATGCTGCCATACTCCGCAGGGCACAGTATCTATTGCTTTCGTTCAATTTAGTCCACAAAACCTACAGCAGGCAAACAGCAGAAAGGAGCCACAGGTTTAGACTCTGAAAGAAGTCAGCCCAGAAGTCAAATACTCTAACTGCACTATAAGCCCAAGAGTCAATCTGAATCCCAGAGGATTTCTACATTTAGCTATTTCTATTTATTAATCTGCTTCTACTCAACATTTATGGAACTACTCTGGCCAAGGCATTTTGCTAGGTGTCAGAGTATAAAAAACTGAAATCTAAAATTCAGATTTAAAGCCCATTCAGAGAAACAGCCACAAGTAAATATTAATAACTACTTATTACAACATGTGACTAAAAAATTTTAAGGGCAAACATTAAAATTAACCTATTAGATTAATATGGCAGGCTATAGTCCATAGGGTTGCAAGAGTCAGACATGACTTAGCGACTAAACCACCACCACCATTACACTAAGAGAGTAAACGTTCTCTGTAAAAGCAGACTCTTCTTTATTCTTCCAAGGTTTTCACTTTGATGTCAGATTGTCTTTTCTGTAATAAATGTGTATCTTAACAGATTTTCTTTCTCATCTTAATTAGCAAAATAAGTTATCCAAAAATGACTCAGTCTCTCTCCAGATCCCTCCCTCAATCTTCCTATAGTTTACTGATCATGAAATTAAAAGGTCTGAGTTCTCCTGAAACATGTAACTCAACATAACTAAAAAACTTCATTAAAGGAGCGAGTTTGAGTTGAATCCTAGAGAGAATTCTGAATTTAAGACTTTGGGCTTGCTAAAGTGGCAGAAGAACAGCAGTAACAGACACAAGGTTTGGGTTGAATTCTGAGTCACTGGGGAGACCAGTCCTGGCCTCAGTCAGAAAGGTAGCAATGGTAAAGAAAAAGGAAATACACGTAAGAGACATTAGCAAGAAAGAACAGAACCTGATTAACAAGATATGGAGGGAAGAGGGATAAAGGTACAAATATAATCAACGTGTGACAAGGTACCCCTACTACAGAACACCCAAATGGCACACTTGGCTACATGCCAGAGCGGTTTGCGCTCTTACTTCACACTGAAGATTCCCACAACTGCCTTGCTCCTACACTGTTAATTATCCTTGAAGGAGTAATTGTTGCTATGAGAGTTGATCTAAGCTTCGGAGAAACACGTTAAAAATAGAAAAGTCATTTATTTAAAAAAATAAAAGAAGAAGAAACAAAAGAAACCACTCAATTTTAACTAGTACAGCTGCTAAGGAATGTTTAAACTTTCTTGCAGAAGGTCTGGTTAATGTTGTTGTCTAGAAGACATGACTAACCAATTGTCTAAACATTAAATTATCAGGGCAATTGTAAAAAAAAAATACCATTTAAAATTTTTATTGATGCAGGAAAATAAGTGAAGCCTAAGAGGCTGGGAAAAAACAGGAAAACTATAGACAAATCCGTTAACACATTATATAGGTATAGATAATTTTTATCCTTTTGCTTCTGTTTATCACTATTTTATGATTTTTTTCTGTAGTTAACATATATTACCAGTGTGAAGGAATAAATTAATATTTACTATGTACTGTCATATAACATTATATTTCTGTAATAAAATTCATTTTGTGACAGAGTTCTAGTCATAGTCTTTTTTCCTGTGAAGTTCTGCAATGATAACAATGTAACATAACACAACAACACAGGAGGAACACGTGTTCTTCATGCTCCTTTCTGGCCTGTTTAAATGCACTCGCTGATGTTTTCTAGCTACATAATCTTGGCCAAATTACTAAGCTTTGGTCTTCTCAACTATGAAATGAGAATGAAAATGTATGCCACAGAGGGCTGCTTAAAATTATATGAGAACATAAGTAAAGCACAAGGCCTGACCAATAAGCCCTCAGTAAGTATCTGCCTACTGTCTCAAAGTTGAGGAAACCAATGTACATTAAGATGCTGCCTCATGAAGTTTTCAGCAGTGAGTGTAATGCAGGAGGGAAAATGTCCAAGTCCTAGATCAGTGGAATCTTATGTATAAATGTAAAAAACTAACAGCCTTCAAAGAACCCAGTTTACATCATTATTAACACTATAACACTACACGCTGCCTTACAAAAAATATTAAACACATACCTCATGATTGATGACAGTCCAACCACAAGATGAATCACTGTCACTGGAGTTCTCAGACATTTTTCGGGTCTACAAATACAAAAACATATTGATATGTGGAAAACATTCTAAAAAATTCTATAGGCAGCACAGTATGTAATTGGTTTACTGCCTCCCAGGTGAAACTGAGGCAACCCACCCATTGATTTACCAGACAGGACAAGTTCGCTTATCAATATGAACAAATACAACCAAACTTAGATTCCCCTGAGCCAAAATAGTCAGATGGTCGTATTGTGGAATGAAGAGGCAAGTTGGATCTGAAAGAAAATGCAGGATTTGGTCAGGCAGAGAAACAAGGTTGAGGAAGAAAAATCGGACTGTAAGGAAGTCAACTGTTGAGAGGATGATGAATTCATCATTCTAGGGGACAGTCAGCTAGAGTAATAGTCTATGCTTTCAATGGACTGTACACTGTGAAAATCATGGCTGAGGAAACCACATAGGGAAACTGGAAGAGTTAGAAGGCCAAGCAAAATGAAGTCCACTGTGTTTGTCATCAATCATGAAGCAGTTAATATTTTCAAGCAGGGAAGGAAGATGATCAAATGGTTTTAAGGAAAATAACCATGTTGGTAATGCTTCAGTTAGATTAAAACACAAGAAGAAAAAGACCAGAAGTGGACCCCAAAGTTGTGGAAATTGGCAATAACATAGACTTTACTCTAGCCGACTGTTCCCCACTCATCATTCTCTCAACAGTTGACTTCCTCACAGATAGATTGTTCTTCCTCACCTTTGTTTCTCTGCGTGATCGAATCCTACATTTTCTTTCAGATCCAGCTTGCCCCTTCATTCCACAATATGACCATCTAACTACTTTGGCTCAGGAGATCTCCTTGTCTTGCCAGGACTAGACAGATTCAAGTCCTAAATCAGAACACACTGGTCACTTTACCTGGTTTATTCTTCCCTTGCTATCTAAACTCCTACTTAAATTTCAAAACTAAGCTCATTAAAGTGCTGTTTCTATACATACCTTATAAATGTTTGTTATTGCATATATCCTGGGAATCCATTATATCCCAGCTGATGGTTAGTGTTTTAACGAAACTCTACTGTAGATAATATAGAACTAAGGCACAAATGAGAACAGGGCAAAAAAATAGACTTGAACCATTCATCAGTGATTCTGAAAACTCTTATAAATTAATATTTTAAAAAGAGAAGATACGGAGAGGTGGCTGGTCACTAATAATACAAAATAAGTATGTTTTCCGACAAATTATTCAAAATCTAGAATAAGACATAAAGATAATTGTGTGACTTTTAATATCACAGTAGACAGAATGTTTTACAGTAAGTTTACCTGAGGTAAACTGATTGTTTGATTTATAACTAATTAGGGCCCAGGCAGTTTCTAAATTTAAAAGTAACTCTGTAAAATAAACAAAAAAACTATTACAGTGAAATACATGTTTTCTGTCTAGTAGAAAATACTATCTCCCAAAGGCTCAGTCTAAATCCCTATAGGCTATTAACCAATTTTATATTTTAGCAATTTTATTTCAGCATTCCTTATTAAATTGACTACATAAAGCCCAATTTCTCATTGAACCAGTTTTCACAAGTTTAAAACAAACTTTCTGATGTTACTATTTGTATGTGAATTGTTTTGTAACAGCTTAAAAGTTGCAGGTTAACATATGAGACTGCACAGAGACTGAGTAGTTAACTTGGCAGAAGAAAGAACGGTCAAAGCAGGCTTTACAAATGCAGTTGGTAAGGTTTTAGACACGCTGCTGCTGCTAAGTTGCTTCAGTCATGCTAGACGGCATGTTTTTTAACTGAATAGCAAAAATTTTTTAATTGAGAGATACCACAAAAAAATTAAGGTCTAGTTCCTCATTAACAACAACAACAAAATGACACGGAAAAATTTCCCAAGAGATAATGAGGAAAGCACTACGGAAACAAAGGCAGAAAAACAATGACCTGTGGGATACAAAGAATCAATGCAATATTCCATGAAAAAGATGAGCACCTAAATTTAACCAGTATTGACAAAGGGGGAAAGAAGATGAGGAGGAGTTAGAGATTTGAGAAGACAAAGTTGAAAGATTTTTAAAGAACTGAATAACCAAATACAGAAGGGAGAACATATAGGATATTTTGGTTTAACTATTTGGAAAAATCATTCTACACAGAACAAGTAGGGAGGGCTTCAAGATTAAGAAAATGCTGAAGCCTAAAAAGGCATTCATTCTTCACCATATGAAAGCCCCTCTTCCCTCTGCAAATCCCCATTTCTGAATCTCCTCTAGTAGCTATGGTTTTCCCAGTAGTCCTGTATAGATGTGAAAGCTAGACTATAAAGAAAGCTGAACGTGTAAATCTATGGCTGATTCATATCAATGTATGACAAAACCCACTGAAATGTTGTGAAGTAATTAGCCTCCAACTAATAAAAAAAAAATAATAATTAAAAAAAAAAAGAAAGCTGAGTGCTTTTGAACTGTTGGTGTTAGAGAAGACTCTTGAGAGTCCCTTGGACAGCAAGAAGATCCAACCAGTCAATCCTAAAGGAAATCAGTTCTGAATATTCACTGGAAGGACTGATGCTGAAGCTGAAATTCCAATACTTTGGCTACCTGATGCAAACAACTGACTCACTGGAAAAGACCCTGCTGCTGGGAAAGATTGAAGGTAGAAGGAGAAGGGGATGAGAGAGGATGAGATGGTTGGATGTCATCACTGACACGAAGGACATGAGTTTGAGTAGGCTCTGGGAGTTGGTGATGGACAGGGAAGCCTGGCGTGCTACAGTCCATGGGGTTGCAAAGAGTCAGACACGACTGAGCGACGGAACTGAACTGAGTAGCCCATGGGCTTCCCTGGAAGCTCAGCTGGTAAAGAATCCGCCTGCATTGCAAGAGACCCCAGTTCAATTCCTGGGTCGGGAAGGTGCCCTGGAGAAGGGACAGGCTGCCCACTCCAGTACTCTTGGGCTTCCCTGGTGGCTCAGACAGTAAAGAACCTGCCTGTTAACGCGGGATACCTGGGTTCGATCCCTGGGTTGGGAAGATCCCCTGGAGGAGGGCATGGCAATCCACTCCAATATCCTTGCCTAGAGAATCCCCATGGACAGAGGTGCCTGGCGGGCTACAGTCCACGGACTCGCAAAGAGTCGGACACGACTGAACAACCAAGCACAGCACAGGAGCCCGTACCCCACTGCTGTCCCACCTCACCCCCCGGGACTTCCCAGTGCAGAGCGTGGCTTGCACACAGGCAACCTTGGAAAACTTCAGGGACACCAGACCTTCTCAGTCAGTCAGTTCAGTCACTCAGTCATGTTGGACTCTGCAACCCCATGGACTGCAGCACGCCAGGCTTTCCGGTCAGGGATATTTAATGTGTATGTATCTCTTACCCTTATCTAGGTAATTTCCATTTAAACAGATAGTCCCCAGATAGTTATTTGTTTACCAATCAATAATTCTAATTGTTCTGGAGATAAAGACAAGATTTCAAAAGAAAGTTACATACACTGCTAAACTGGGACTTTTTATCATATTTAAATTTCTCAAATCTAGGAGCCCACTTTAATCAGATCTCTGTTTAATTCTTCTTACTTGCCCTGGAGAAAGAATAAGCTTGACATCTAGCCCAAATGAGGAAAAAAAGATTCCCTATTGGCCATAACTCCAAAAGTCTGGAGAAGCAAAAATCACAGCCCTATTAAAGAACCATCTTAATTCAGATGTTTTCAAAAATGTGCGTGCACTACAAGTAAAATTTTAGAAAGTAAATTTCTAAGCCCCATTCTAGACACACTGACTCTGAAAGCCTCTATCAACTACAAATTGGCACTTGCCAAGAGCGTCCGCCAGTGACTGAACAACAACAGAATTTGCCATCTGCCTTTGTGGAGACTGAACCCTGTGCTGTTGCAGCTGTTAACATTAAACACCCTCTGAGGCCATTCAGGATGGAGTGAGGCACTCTGTGCTCCAGGGAATCTGGTGTCTTTAGATAGTAAAAGGCGGGCTTGATTGCACTGAACTCCCCTTCACCAAAATCTTACATATCAACTTTCCCTGACTACCTCTTTGGAGCAGTCTCTCAAAGCTATCTGAGGTGCTGTCTCTCAGGTTGCAGTCCTCATTTTGTCCCAAGTAAGACTTAACTCGCGACTCTCAAGTTGTGCATCTTTTTTCACTGACACTCATTGCATTTGAACCTCCTCACTACAGTTATCTGCTTAAAATGGTATTTTGTCATTCCTTAAAAATGTTAAGATTTTCATAGTCTTAAAGATAATGCTCACAGGCCTTAAATATTGAGTGTTTTGTCTCCAGCACCTCATCCCCTCTTCATTCCTTCCTTTTTCTCTAACCTTTTCAAATAACCTAAAAAAACTTAGCTATCTCTTAACTCAGGCACTCTGCATATTCTGATCTCAATTCCTCACCCCCTTACTTCTACCTAAACTCTGGTGCCCACTCTTCTATCTCAGCTAAGGCATCACTCTCTGAACCATTTCCTGACCCCATCCCCTCTTCCACTTCGAGGGGCTTACTAATAATAACTTAAAGTTATAAAGCTAAGCGTATACTTTATGAAGATGATAAACCTGAAGCCCTTTTCCAGACTCAAGTGAAAGTGAAGTCGCTCAGTCGTGTCCGACTTTTTGCAACCCCATGGACTGCAGCCTACCAGGCTCCTCCGTCTATGGGATTTTCCAGGCAAGAATACTGGAGTGGGTTGCCATTTCCTTCTCCAGGGGATCTTCCCAATCCAGGGATCAAACCCAGGTCTCCCGCATTGTAGGCAGATGCTTTTACCATCTAAGCCACCAGGGAAGTTCCAGACTCAGGCTTCCTTTTATTCCTCACGGTAGTTTCTTATCCCAATCTCCAGCTACGGATTTTTCCAGTGCTTTTTGGATGATTATTTGTCGATTTCTCAACATCTATAAGACTAAGATCATCTTCCTGCTGCTCTTCCTGTTTCTATCTCAGAGAAGAGCATTAACCAAAAATATGGTTATAAGCAAAACCCACCAAACATCAGGTCAAAAATCCTAGATTTAAGGATAACTACACTTGAAATGGGCTTCCAGGGTGGTTCAGACAGTAAAGAAGCCACCTGCAATGAGGGAGACCTGAGTTCGATTCCTGGGTCGGGAAGATCCCCTGGAGGAGGGCATGGCAATCCACTCCAGTATTCCTGCCTGGAGAATCCCCACGAACAGAGCAGCCTGGCGGGCTATACAGTCCATAGGGTAGCAAAGAGTCGGACACAACTGAGCTTCTAAGCACAGCACATTTGAAAAACTAAAACTTTGCCTTGACCCAAGTCTAAATCCTTATGCACTTACTAATTCAACTTCATCATTTCTCACTTCAATTACAGTGACAATTCTCTTAATAGATCTCTGCTTACAGTGTCAAATTCCTCTCTGGTTACTCCTTCCCAAGGCTGCCCCTACTATGTTTATCCTACAACATAAATCTGATCACTTAATCACTTAAAACTGGTCTCCACTGCCTTCAAGACAAAAGTCTCTGAACTCTTTTATAATAGGAACCTCCAGAACGAATTACTGAAAGTGACTTTCACTTCATAAGAAATCCTATGGAACATTTCTTCACAGCGTGAAAGATTTGTAGAACTCTATGGAAGAGAATTTGACACTAAGCATTACAAATATGTGGCTTCAATAGAGAATATAGCACATTCTAGTCATATTAGGATGTACATTTATTACACGAATTCTCACATCTCCTTTATGAAGCTTCTTAAGGTAGAAGGATTATACTACACTAGTATGATCACGCTCTCCAGCATGGACCTATAGTTGGTACCATTTTAAATTCATTCCTTTATCCATCTGTTCATTCAATGTTTATTCAGTTCTTAGCACATGTGAGATACTGAAAATATATCAATGTATAAAGCAAATAAGAGTCTTGCCTACCTGGAGCTTAAATTCTATCAGTAAAACTTTATCTGAGCCCTATGCTCCAGGAAAGCAAGGAAGGTTGAGAAATGTCCCCATCCTGTTTTGTGTTCTGACAAATAGCTAACTTGCAAAGGACCAGCCTGCCCCCAAAAAACCCCAGGCTAGACTTCCACCCATCCTGAGCCCCTTATTTCACTTGCCTCCATAAAATTCCTTGGTTTTATGATATACTCCTCATTAATGAACTTTCTCCCTACTGCAACAGTCTGAATTAAACTCACCTCAATTTTCCCATGCATTTCATCTTTCACACTGGAGTTATCCAATAAACAACATAAACTGATATGATATGCAGTGTGTTCGATGGTGTATTTCCTTCCTACTACAGAGAAAGCATGGGAAAAGAAAACAGAAATGCTCGGTTGGAGAGGCTTAATTTCAGAAAGGATAATCAGGGAAAGCTTCCTTGAGAAGATATATTTGCGCAAAGATTTCAATAAGCGAGTGAATCGCTGGGCAGTTAACTGGGGGAAGAGTGTTTCACAAAATGAACAGTAGGTACAAGGTTGGAACCAAGCCCATATCTCTGAGAAACAGCAAGGAGGCCTGTGCGATTGGAGAGGAGTGGCCAAGCAGGAAAGTGGGAAGAGATGAGGACAGAGAGATAAGGAGTGGGAGATGAATGATGCATGACCTTACAAATCCTAAGACTTTTCACTTTAACCTGAGTGAAATTAAAAGCCACAGGAGAATTTTGAGGAAAGGAATAGGAAGATCACCCTGGATGCCCTATGAGGACAGCACTGGGAGGGAGCAAAGGCAGAAGCAGGAAGACCATCTGCAAAGCAACAACAGTAATCCGGGTGGGATGATGATGGTTTGGACCAAACTGGTAGCAAAGACAGTGAGAAGTGGACTTATACATGTATTTTGAAGGATTAGCCAACTGGGCTTCCTGATGTACTGACTATAAGGTATGAGGATGACTCCTGTCCTAAGTAAAATACGAAGACAAGATGGCCATTGAGACAGGAAGACTTTAAAAGCAGCAAGTGATGAAAAAAAATTGTTAAATTGGTTGGGAACATACTAAATTTGAGACAGCTATTTTCACATCCAAGTTGAAACATCAAGTAGGCAGCTGGGGACTGAATCCAGAGGAGAGATATAGACTAAAGACATAATTTTAAAATAACCTGAGGTGGCAGCTGTCAAAACTAATGACAGCAACAATATTAATTTCACCTAATAAAGTACAACTGGGGTGAATATTACCTGAGATGATGGTGCCCCTCATCATTCCTGAGTAGCTACATTTTACTATGAAAGAGGTACCATTTCCATTACTGCATCTTCTAGAATTAGACACTACGGAGAAGAATGGGGGCATTCTTCTCCCACACGCCCACGATTCCAATGCAAGCCAGCCAATGGGCTGTGAGCAAAGGTCCCGAAAGGGCTGCTGCACTGTAAATGTGAGCAAAGATGAGACAGATCATCCAGACAGCTTTCAGGAACCTATTTCATCCTGCTTTTCAAAGGTTCTGGAACTTTCACCTCCTCAAAAGGATATGAAAACACGTGCTTTAAACCAGACCTTGTTGGATAAAGGAAAGAGGACCCAAGATCCCAACTAATAAAAACCTTTTAAACATCCTTGTTGTCCAATAACAACCCTACAGAAATAAACAAGATAGATACAGTAAGTCAGCTGGTGGAAAGTACTGTGGAGAAAAATAAAGTAAATGGGGGAAAACAATGCAGAGAGTAAAGGGGTAGGGAGGGAGCAGAACTTTAAATAAGGTTGTTAGAGAAAGCCTTTCACCAACATACAAAGGTACCTATTTCTCCACAACCTCACCAAAAGGTAACAGCCATCTTTAACTTCTGATCATGTCATGAGCAAAAAAATAAAACTGGGTCATTAATGAGTTCATTTGCTACTAATTTTTTTTCTTAGAATGCTTCATTTAAAAAACGTATCTTCAGGGCTTCCTTGGTGGCACAGTGGTAAAGAATCTGCCTTCGAATGCAGGGGACACAGATTTGATCCCTGGTTCAGGAAGATCCCACATGCCAAGATCAGCCCATGCACCAGTGCATCTAGAGCCTGGAAGCCACAACTACTGAAGCCCACGAGCCCTAGAGCCCATGCTCAGCAACAAGAGAAGCCACTACAATGAGAAGCCCACACACCCCAACTATAGTGTAGCCCCTGCTTGCAGCAACTAGAGAAAGTCCATGCAAAAACCAAGACCCAGCACAGCCAAAAATAAATAAGTAAGTAGCAGCTTCTATCACAGATATGTTTTTAAATTTTATGTAGTAAAATGTTCAGGATGGAGAATAGGGTCTTTGTTTATAACCTATATTTTACACCTTGCTTTAGGAAGTCTTTTTTGCTCTCAAAATTGTAAATTATTCTCCTGTATTTTCTAATATTTTACCAGATTTTAGCTTCTACATTTAGCTATTTAAACTATGAATTTGGATTTTTTCCCTTTTAGTGTGAGTTTAGAAATAATCTCAACTATTAAATAGTCTATGATTTAAAATGCCATTCTTTGTCACATGCAGCCCCATACATTTATGAATCAGTTACAGGTCTGTTCTAATGATCTATATCCCAGCACCAAAACAACGCTGTTTAAATGACCATGGTACTCTCATCACTTTCTACAGTGCCATTTTTCAACTGTTTCCTTGGTCCTTCCCTAAAGACACACAACCACCCTAAAACACTTAAATATAGGCAATGATGAAATTGACTGCAGGTTACATATAATACGTATCCCAAGTGCTAAGATTTTTTTTTAACTTCCCTTGCAGAAACTCCATGACCTTGAGAATAAGAATTCTGTACTATAAAGTCAAACTCCTTAGGGTGACATCCAAATGTTCCACTGTCTGGCTCTAGCCATTACTGCAGATGATGAGATTTCTCCTCCAGAACTATCTCATCTGATCAGAGTCATCTACTTGCTACAAGCAGAGGAGGAACTGCAGCAATCCTCCATGTCTTCACCTGCTCAAGTCATACTTGCTGAACGCCGTCCTTCTTCCTTCCTTCTATCTGTAAGGCTTAGTCCTCCTCCATGAGGTTTTCCTTCATGTTTCTGACACACTCATCTCTCCTCCCCCTGAATGCACAGCACTTATTTCTCAGCATAACTTCTATACTTCTGAGCGTGACTTGCCTAAGGGCAGCTTCAATTACTTTTATCCATGAGTTACTTTACTAGTTAGTATTAAGTTCAAAGCTCTGATAAGAAGTTCTAATTTTACTTTTAATATCTTCATAATAGCTCAAAAATTTTAACTGCTCTCTATTAGTCAGAAGTCATACAATACACACATAATAATCTCTCATCTTTAATCACTTAATACTCTATTTTATCTACAGAAAAGGACATATAAGCATGTTTACTCAGATCAGGAATTAAAGGATCAGAAATAGGAATGTAACTACAGGTCTAATTTCAAGTCCAGCTCCACCCCTAAGCCTGCCTCTGTTAAATGTAGCACAATTATGAACTTTTTTATTCCTATCCTCAAAAGTGTGGTGGGGCCACTGAAATTACTGAGCACCACAGTGAAGGGGTTGAAACAGAAAAACTTAAAAATCCCCATGATTTTCAGTCTAAGCAAGCATCTAAAACTGTTACTGTCACTATGCTTTATGGTAACTTGGCACAAATTCACATTTTAAGAAGTATTGTGACAAATACTTCTGGAGGTAAATGGTGAGAACTGTATCTCTTTGAGGAATTAAGGAGTCTTAAATTCTGTTCACTAGAGAGGGGAGAGAACCTTTACTCTGTTGCTTCTTTTTTTTCCAAATAGTCTCATCTTAAGTGAAGGCGAAGTTTATATTTTTTTCCACCTACAATGTCAACCTTATTTCAGCCCCCGAACTCCGACAATAAATAAGCCTAACCTAGGAGTGCCTGGCTTTTGTGCTGTGGGGGGAAAAAGGAACACCTAGCAAAGCTTATTCCAAAGCTTACGGGCTAGAATGGTCAAGTAAACTCTCTATTTGAAACTGTCTGAGCTTTTGTATGGCATTTTAACTGTTATAGCAGATAAACCCTGCAGCATATTTTCACCATGTACAGGCCAAACTAAAGTTGCTTCCAAACAGCAGCAAGACAAAAAAGATCTCACAGGCAATCCTGCATATGGAACTCAAGTACTGGCTGCCATTTTGGATGCTCACAACAGCACAAAAGCTTTCTATGGTTTGTGTGAAAGGTAGAGGATGAAAGAGACGCAAAAGGTAAGAGCCATTTTCACATAAAATGCCTCTGAATTTAAACAGAAAGTAAATTTCACTGTTCTCTCTCTCCTGACTCCCAAAGGGGGGAGAAACAGGTAGTTGGTTTTGTTTTGGGTTTTTTTTGGCCAAATTGCATCACTCAGAAATATAATCTCAATTAGACTTCATAAATGTGATGTTGCAAAAGGCTTTCAGATTGATGTCATTTCTCCAGTTTGCGTTGTGCAAGTTCAACATGATTAATGTAAGACTTCATAAAACCTTAAGACCGCCTGGCAAAAATACAGCCCACAGATTTAAACATATAAGATAAAAACACAATGGAAAAAAAAAAAAAGACTCAGAAAAGTTTTAAAATCTTAGAGTACAGATAATCTTTTTCTAGGCTTTACACAAAACCTAGAAACTACACAGCAGAAGTTTTCCATTGTACAAAAATCATAACTTATTTGCTAAAAATCATATAAGTAAGTAAGAATGATATACTGAGCATATTTGTAACATATATATAACAGAGTTTTTAAAACATTTAAAATACACCAATAAGTCAGTAAGAAAAGAGGTTTAAAACTGAATAGAAAATTCAACAAGGAACATGAGTAAGCAATTTATAGTTAGTTAGTTAGTTAAGTCGCTCAGTCGTGTCCAACTCTTTGCGACCCCGTGGACTGTAGCCCACCAGGCTCCTCCACCCATGGGATTCTCCAGGCAAGAACACTGGAAAGGGTTGTCATTTCCTTCTCCAGGGGATCTTCCCGACCCAGGGATCGAACCCAGGTCTCCTGCCTTGCAGGCAGATGCTTTAACCTCTGAGCCATCAGGGAAGTCCCAAGCAATTTATAGAAGACATTAAAATAGCTTATAAGGAAAAATGTTCAACATTACTAGCAAAGATACACAAAGAGAAGCAAAATTACTTTAACACCTAAATGATGAACAAAGATTAAACAGGTTAATACATTAAAGAAAAATAAACCCTACTGATACTAATTTATATGCATTAAATGAATTAAAATTTTAAAGAGTTATCTTTCAAATATAAAAAAATTACATGCACTATGCTAAATTTCAATAAGCTATTTATTACCTTCATAATCAGCAGGAAAAGGGACATTTCTGAAACAAAATCTAATCATCTTCTGGAGGACCAGTCTTTTGAGGACAAGTTAAAGGACTTAAGGGAATCATATTAAATACTTATATCTGAGGTATCAGAAGTTTATTGTGAAAAACTAATATTAGAGAAAAAAGAACATAACCCAGGGCTTTGAAGAGTCCACAGTGCAGTAACTATGGGATCAAGATGTGGGTCCAGTAGCTGTCCTTCCTCTTGTTTATATTCATCATTTGAGTGGGTTCAAAGATAGCAAACAGGCTTTCCTAGTTTTAATGGAGTGAATTTCATTTAAACACTGAAATCTATTGCTAAAGACAGGCATCTGGAGAAAAATCTCCAATAGGAATAGTATTAATAATTTCACTTTATCCACCCCAGAAAGAGGTAGCAATACTGTTACAATACAGTAGGTTAACTTTTTGATTTACAAAACAAATTCTGCAATAAGTGAGTCAATATACAATTTTTTCACAAGTTTCCTTTTATGATGTAATATCCTTCAAATGGGGAAACAAAAGCAACTACTGCCATATTTGAAGACAGAAGTATCCCCTTTTGCCTCCACCTAAAAGAAGCTACACCTTTGATAAAAAGTTTGAAATAAAGTAGTAAACAACGTGAATTCAAAATGCTGGGAGGAAATTATGATACTTATTAATATGGAAATATCCTTTCCACCAGGTTTTCCAACTCTGAGAAGAATCCTAACTTTCCAGAATTGTTACATCTTAATTTTGGAAAAGGCTAAAAGAGCCGAGAGGAAATCTAAAAGTTTGACTGGCTCCACACTGCCCTCACTTGGACACTCTAAGTCCCAGTGGCTCCTGTTCTCTTCAGAGATAAAGAAGTAAAACTATAGAGCTTGATGCTTTCTTCTACTTTCAACTTAAGAAAAAAAAAGTTTTTACTTGTTAAAATGTATGTATTAATCATATATCTATTTTTTTTAATACTTTCCAGAAAAAGATAATTTGTCATAATTTTTTTTTTACAACTCTCTTCTACTTTTCTGTTGGGGGAAAAAAGCCAGAAAGATGGGAAACAAAGGGTTTATTTTTTTTGGCCACGCTAGCAGCATGTGCTCTTAGTTCCTGACCACGGCTTGAACCCATGCCCCATGCAGTGAAAGTATGGAGTCTTAACCACTGGGCTACCAGAGAAGTCCCCAAAGAGATTTTATATATTTATATCATTTTCTGTTTTTTTAAAGTACACAATAGACAATTAAGTATACCTCCACTGTTACTTTCACTTATATTTGTTCTCATAAAGTCCTCAGAATTGATTTATAAGTTTCTAAAAGACTTGTTTACTTGAATGCTCTATATGTCAACCAAACTTGATGTTAATCTCAACAGTCAGATACAGACAGGGTTAGGGTTGATGTCCCCAGAAGGAGGTGTCTAAGCTCTAAACGATTCCTCTCCCTCAAAAATAAATGCTTACACACGTCATGTATCTCTGGGAGGACCTGGGATTTGACATTCAATGTAGGCTTACTACTCATGAAATCAACTTACAGTACCGTTTTAGAACATTAAAAACAGCATTCACTTCCTACTGTTAAGTCACACTGATGATCTTCCTTATACTTTAGATGTGCAATTAAAATAATTCAAAACCAAAATTAAAGGCCCAACCATAAAAGCACACTGCAATTTCAGGACCTTTAATGCGGCAGAGTGCAAAGTCACAGTCAGGAAAGGGGCCAGGTTTGCTTCAACCTAGTAAAAGGCAAAAAGCACTACCAAAAAGTCAAATGAAGATCTCATCTGACTTTTTTCCATCAAACTTCTCAGCCAAAAGTGTGTATCACATTAAGACATCACATTTCAAATGTATAACATGCTTTATGTAAATGTTACTTATGAAAGCCAATAATACTTTGCATTGGTAGATCACTCTGACACAAAGTAGTATGATTTTTATATCAGATTTGATTTTCATGAATATGCCATGAAGTGTGGCAATGGCTGTTATTTATAACATAAAATTAGAAACAACAGATTCATAAATTGAATTACTGTCAACATCATTAAACACTCTGACTCCTAATCCAATTCTTTTTTCACATTTCGTCATGCTGGCAACATGAACCAGAAGTAAGATTTTAGGAGAGTGCTTCAGGGGCAAATATTGAAGAAAAATTAGATTCTGACTCCCTGCTAATACTAATACTTCCTTGTTAACACTTCCTTCAGAAAGCCCTTACGCATGTTTCCACACATTAAATACCCTTTTAAAAAAAAACCCTCTAAATCAAATCAGTTAGTTGCAATCTTCCCATTATAGAGCTAAATTTCACTTTAGAACTCTAAGATTTTTTTTCAAGTTCATCTGATACAATAAACATGACCTTTGAAACAAACTCATATTTTTTAACTGTTTTAAATTAGACAGCAGAATTGTCAGACAAATATGGTATGATATCACTTATTTGTGGAATATAAAAAACATAACTAGTGAATTTAACAGGAAAAGAAACAGACTTACCTATAGAGAACTAGTGAGGGGGGCAATACTGGGGTAAAGGAATGAGGAACAAACTACTGGGTATAAGATAGGCTCAAGGATGTACTGTACAACATGAAGAATATAGTCAGTATTTTGTAATAACAATAAATGGAAAGTAACCTTTAAAAACTACAAAAAAAATTTCTAATTAAAAAAAACAAAAACAGCACAACTCCCAGAAAGAAGACTCTTGAAAATATGTTATTACTTACAATATGGCAACTTCCTCACTTCAACCACATACGAAAACAAAAACAGTTCAGCCTCTACTAGTTCTACATTGTTAGATGAGTCTGCATTTTCTGTTTTAAAATACTCTGGGCTTAACAGGCCTTACACTGTGTCCATATTCTTTACATGTCAAAAACTACTACTTCTAAGATCTCAGTTCAAACTCACATAATTCTTAAATATTTAATCTGCATAAAAACACAACATTATAATCTAGAACCAGTTGGTAAATCAGACCAGTTAAGCAATTATGGCTGTTTCTTATGCCCTGGTAAAGGAACTGAAATTTTTAATAAGGTATTGAACCAACACAGGACACAAAATACACAAACCAAAACAAAATCCAGACAAGAAACTGAAATCTGGGGAGAGAAACACTGCTCCAGAGGAGAAAATCTAAGAAAACAAAGTATGACTTCTACAGTTTAAAAAAAGGGAAAAAAAGAAAAAAAGCTTTAGAATGGATATTTTATTAAGAATAAATGGACACTTGGAATTGAGGTAAACCCCAATTTTTCAAGACTGATAAGTGCAAAAATACATAGACTATTCTTCTCAAAGAACAATGCAGCCCTTTCTTTATAACAGAAAACAAAATGTGACCCAAACATGCAACTTACCATCCATATCCAACATATTCATAATAGAAAATGAAACAAAAACATAATCCAAAATATCAGGCATATCAAACACAGTACTTAAAATGATTCAATGAAAACAAACTTAACATCCCCTATTTTATAATAACGTTTAACTTCTTTATTTCTACTGGCAAATGATAAATGAAAAATCTTGCTATATCCAGATCTTTTCAGATTAACATGCCCATGCTTTGTCACCTTGAGTTACAGGAATAATCAAGACTGCACTGCCTTAACTGAAGAAGAGTAAGGAATTTTGTCTTTGATTTTACTGTCCAAAATAAAGACAGATCAAGATGAGATGTAAAAATACTGAGAATGTGTCATATTTGTTTTGTTTTCCTTCCCAGTCCAACCAAAGCATTTCTTGTCACTTCTCCACAACTAACTTACATTTAAACTCGTTATTCATAGTTTGTGGATGCAGTAACAGGGGCTCTGCCTATGTTGTTTGTTGTTGTCACTTGCTTTTTAAAATTAATGTTTAAAAAGTTTACATAACTGGAATTGCTTTATCTGTGTCCCTTTTTTTAAATTAAATTTTGCCTACAGAAAATTTGGAAAATACTAGAAAGTGTAAAAAAAAAACTGTAGTTGCATCATCTAATCCCTTTCGTAACTATGACTCTCCTTTGAGTCTTATTTCTTTTTTTTTTTTTTGAGTCTTATTTCTTAAAGACATATAACCACTTCTAGTTCTATAGTAAACAAAATTAGAATTATACTACTTTCTAACCTATTTTCATTTAAAAACTAGTATTTCCCACACCCTTAAATATTATTTGAGAGCGATTTTTAATGGATTCTTTAACTAGAATCCTTAGCCAATCCTTAGGTTGGGGTAAAGGATTAAAAATTATTAAAAATAATCCCCTCACTTTCTCCCTTCCCTTCCCCTTTATGACCATATCGTAGAAAAGAGTTGTAAACCATTCACACTAGCATCCAAGATGTGATAAATAGCCCCCTGAGAAATGCGGGGCCTAATAAGATTCAAACTTGACACCAAAGAAGAGATGCGCTAATAATGACGTTTCAAGTACTATTCAGTAGATGTGACCTTACTGGAGGCAAATTTCCTAAAAGTTGCGGTACTAAAATAATTACCTAGTCTGGCTACAAGAAGGCTTCATTCCATTTTCTTAATAAAGCTAGACTGAAGCAGCACCAATTTCACCCGCTCAACAAAGTGTCTAATTGGCCGAGTTCGTCAAAATTGGCGCTCCCAATGGCAAAAAGTTGGATTCATGAAACAAAATAAACAGGTAACGCGTACAAGACACGGTGTGGACTGATGCTACGTGAGGGTGCTTATCGATTAGGAAGGGGAGAGGGGAGGGGGGGAGATAGGGAGATTTGATGATTATCAGACTGGCGCACAAGCAGAAATCTCAAATGTTTTATTTGATCTTTCTGTTCCTGGCATCACGAGGCTCAAACGTCACCAAAAACAGACCGGCTGGCTGAAAACCCGGCGGGGTGACGCACACAACATCTTACCATATGGATTCTCATCAATCAGGACCGAGAAGAGCCTTAAGCCAGCCCAGTGGAGGAAGGCGGGTGCGTCCCCCGACCGACGGCTCCCCTACAGCCCCGGCGCTGCGCTCGCGTCTGCACGCAGGAAACCGAGGATGCAGGACCACCGCACCGGACGCCTCGGTATCTGCTCCGCCGCGAGGGCTGCGGCCCCGCGTTCTGAGGGGGCCACCCAGGCGGCCGCAAACGCCGAGAGCCTGAGGATCAAGCCTCCCCTCAGCTGAGACCCCACGAATACCTCCACCAGACGACTGACACAAGAACCGCGACAGTCGGCGCGGACTCCCCTCCCGGGGTCCAAACCCGTCTAGGACCTTACCTGAAGGGGCAGGGCCACCTCCGCCCGACGGCGCTGACTGTCGCGGTGGCGGCGGTCACAACTCCGAGAGCAGTGACGCCTCTCATAAAAACAACCTGCTCACAGGCGTCCGCAGCCGGGAGGCGGCGGCCGGCGGGGCGCCGCGGCGCATGCCGGGACTCGTAGTCCGGTCCGCGCCTCATACCGGGCGGCGGCCGAGTGAAGAACTACGACTCCCGAAGAGGAGCGCAGTCCGCCGCCGGGAAGCTGCTGGAAGCTGGGCCCCGCGGCCGAGATCCTGACAACATCCGGGCCCCAGCGCTGGAGAGGCGCCGCGGCCGGTTACTATAGAGACGGGCTGCTACAACCACTTGGCAGGTTTCCACCCTGGAGGACCGCTCCTGGGATTAGGCGGATTAGTTTATACGTATTGATCCAGCCGACCGTTCACCAGCTCTTTGCTGCTTTAATTGGGTATAGAAAAAGGGCCGCGTCCCCTCGGTGCTCACTGGCCTTCTTCCCATCAGCTGCAGGGAAACTGCGTTTGCGGAAAAAATAAAGAAGACACCGAGAATGACCGAGTGCGACTGGGTGGGTTTGGGCAGAGGGCTGGATGTTTTTGACTGTTGGTACTCTTTACTATAAATTTGGGGCACCTCGCATTCCCACCCACCCCACGCTCCAAAAAAACCACTTTTGTAGGCAATCACTGGACTACACAGATGTAACATGCATTGCATTAAGCCGGAATTGCCTCTGAAGGTATAAAGATGATTGGGGATGGTATGCAACTCATACCCCACTGCAATATGGGGTGATGGTTTTGAACAAGAAAAACGTGCCTTGTTAATTTACATTTGTTTACATTGTGTCTTGTTCAAAAAAGGATATGAGGGGGGGAAAGAATATGATGCATTTATATCACTGTTGATAGAAACAGTAGAAAGTTAAGGTTTACTTCTCTGTCCCCTAATTGTGGCCAAAATTTTTTTTTTAAACATGAACAAGAAGGATGGTTGGGCCTGAGGAGAAACAAAAGGGTGCCTAAAAATTAGGCTTTAAGGAATTTTTTGCTTTTGGTGTTACTGTGATTAACATCAGCTGTGAAACCAAAACCAAAGAAAAAGCACTTTTAGTGTTATAATTACAGTTTCTATAATGGGCATTTTTATTATTTCAGTGGTTTGTTGTTATTTATCTTCATAAAAATGTGTGTTTATAACAAAAGACTTGCAAAAGTCAAAGTGGCCTAGTCGTCTCTAATTCTAGGAGAGCCTGAGTATTAAATTAGTAAGAAAGCCAATACCATTTATTCATAGATTTCATTCAAGGCACTTAATTGATTTTAAAAGATTCATTTATAATTTTAGTTAACCTTCTTCTTATCCTTCACTAACAGTCGCTGACTCAGTGTGTAATCTAGCAGAGAATTTAAAGTAATCTTATTATTCTTTGTATTAGGCTGTTTTGTTTTTAATGTATGTGTTTTGAACTCCACATTTCAAGAATATCAGATTTGAAGAGGGCTAAACCTAAATAAGAAAGCTGCAGTGAGGACCAGGATATAAAGTAAAAGCAATCGGTATTTTGTTTCAAAATCCATAAACATTTGTGAATTGTTCTGGAGATACAAAAGATTTAGGTGGACAGTAACTTCTACAGATTGGATGGTACAGATTATGCCAACAAGATTTTTCAGCTCATTTGTCTTCTATTTTGACTACATTCTGTTTTCTCTATTACATTTGGAGTCAAAGTTGATCCAGATTTTAGAGCCAGTTGTAGAGGGTGATTTGAAAGTCACAACCTCTGTGAGTGAGGCTGCTCTGGGCAACCTGACTGGTGTCCATCAATTATATCAGAATTGGTACTTTCTCTAACAAGTCACAAGGTAGCACCTCCCACTTAAGAATCGTGGGAACCTTGACATTTTGAGACAAAGTGACCTATTGTCAGAATGCCATAACATTCTAGCAACTTACTCTGCTCCAATGTCTGTGCTCTGGATATTTAAGACAATTTAATAAGCAGTGTTAAAAAGAATAAATAGCAAGATCTGATGAGTTTTATTTCCAGCTTTGCCAGCTTCCTACAAGATAATGAGCGTTAGTAAATGGGAGCATACTAGTGTAAATGTTCTTAACTTGTAAATTTCAGAACTGAATTGTGGAAGATGATGTGTATGCATTGAGGTATACCTGCAAAAAAGAAAATGATAAAAATCGGTTCCATTTATACAGTAATTATCATTTACATCTGATTTTCTTTCACTTTCCAACCACGGGAACTATAGCAAATTTTTTTAACCAGTTTTACAGACAATATAAAAACATAGGTGCAGTGATGATAAAGGATTGGAATCTAGGTCACACAGTTCTTGCCTTGTGCTACTCCCCTAATACTATCATACTTCTTCAAATGTGAACAAAAGTGGATTATGAATTTTAATATCTCAAATTAGAGCCATTAAATGTGAATATAAAATAATAAATAGGTCTAAAATTTGAAGCTATAAAAAAAAGAAAGTGGAGTGAATACTTCACAGTTGCAGACTAGAACTAAAGATTTCAAAACAAATAGGTTTCTGACAGTGGGAAACAATTTTGCTGAGACATTAAGTGGAATCACCCAGCAATTCAGAGTGAGATGGGTTATTTTAAGAGAAACCAAACTAATCTGACCCAAATTTGATCCTGACACAACAACATGGCCAATATTCTTTCCTCCATTTTAGAGTTGGAGAAACCAAGTTTTTATGCTTGCTAGTTTTAAGGATTTAGAATTCTTTAAGGGTCTGAGCCGCATGAATCACAAGAATCTACTATAAAGGCTTCAAAGAAAAAGAATTTTAATGCATATAAGCAACATTCTATTTAATTCAACCTTAAAAAGTCACAATTACAGTACCCTGGGGCTTCCCAGGTGGCACCAGTGGTAAAAAGACCACCTGCCAATGCAGGAGGCAAACAAGAGGTGGGTTCAATCCCTGGGTCAGGAAGATCTCCTGGAGGCAGGCACAGCAGCCCACTCCAGTATTCTTGCCTGAAGAATCCCTACGGACAGAAGCCTGGTGGGCTACAGTCCACAGGGCTGCAAAGAGCCGGACAGGACTGAAGCAACTTAGCAAGCACACACTGCGTGTGTGCACTGTACCCTGCCAACCTCTCTAGAAGGTTAGATTATAATAATATAATTTCTGATCTGAAAGGACTTAAGATGTTACCTATTTCAGAAATTGCCAAATTTGGGGGGTTTTTTAAACTGCCAAAATTTTTTGCTGACTTGGACCCTACAGAATGCATTTTTAAGGGCCTTATCACAAGTAAATGTACACTCTTCATTCATGTTTTTTAAATAACTGAAAATCACTTTCCTATAGCTACATTTGGAGAACCCTTATATCCTCAGATTAGGAATCAAACCTATCTAACCCATCTCCTCTGTTTTATATCTATAGACAAGGAATTTGAATCCTTACAAAATAATTTCATCAAAGTCATGCAGCTTTTATTACTGACATCAGAACCTAGAACTGGTGACACCTAGTTTTGAAGGTGAAGACCTACCTTTTTAAAAAATAACTAACCAATTTCCCAACATTACTGAGCTGGTTTCCTATGTGTTTATCTCCTATACAATAAAATGTGGAACTTCAGATTTTTTAATCACTGTTTTTCCAGTATCTAACAATGCCTGGCACTCAGTAGGTACTCAGTATTTGTTGAATGAGTGATAACCAAGGTCTGTATAGTCTCTTCCATGTGAATTCTTTCACCTTCATGATTGAAGCTTGTTGATTTTAATGGACATGACTTTACTGAAGATTAAAGCATGTTATGTTCATGTGCTAGGAAATATCACTTTTGTATTCATTCTTTTTCTGTCTTGCTCCATCCTCCCCCAAATAGCTAAATTATTTTGAATATTTATTAAATTTATTATGTATGTTACAAATTGTAGCAAATGGCCATCTACCCAAATGTTTGCCCAGAAATCTTGCGGTCTTCCTTGATACATCCCTCTTCCTCTCCATCCACATCCAATCAGTCAATAGGTCCTATGGATGCTAATTTCAAAATATATCTCAAATTTATTTCCTAGTCTCTCTGTACCACGATATTTCTATAAATCATTGTCAGTCACATGGACTACTGAAGGTCCTCTCCACATCCATTCAAGGCTCTGACAGCCAAGTAATCATCCTAATCATGTTACATCATGACATGTTTCTCTTTAGCTCTTCAATAGCTTTCCATTGCTTTTACCATAAAGATCCAAACTTCTAACATAGTCAACCAGACCCTTCAGATTCTGCCCCTGCCCCTCTCTCATCTCGAGCCATTTTCACTCCACTTGGGCCACGCTTTTTCTCTGTGCCCTCCTCTATCTTCTCCTTCCTTGGCTTCCAGTCTTAGATTCAATGACACTTCACCAGAATGGCCTCCCTAGGCCCTTACACTAGGTTAGAACCCCCCTGAGTCTTCATAAATACCTTGAATTTTTTTTTCTTCATAGGATTTACCACAATTGTAATTAGTCAGTTGTATAATTATTTGCTTAATACACAAAGCAAAGATCCATAAAGTTAAGATGGCTGAATGTTTATCTTGTTCCTTCTTCACTCTAAAATCCAACTGTACGTCCTCTTTGAACTATGATCTACTGCATCTTATTCTATAATTTACACATTTTTATAAGTTCTTATACTTCTAGTATGGGATTTTTAAAACTTATCTTGTACATACTTTTGACAAGTTTTCTCTGTACAGACACATATAATTGAAATATATGTAAATTTAATGTACATATATATGTGCTTAGTCACTCAGTCGTGTCCAACTCTTTGTGACCCCATGGAATGTAACCTGCCAGGCTCCTCGGTCCATGGAGATTCTCCAGACAGGAATACTGATGTGCGTTGCCATGCCCTCCTCCAACCCAGGGATTGAACCCAGGTCTGCATTGCAGATGGATTCTTTACCATCTGAGCCACCAGGGAAGCCCATACATATATATACATGTATATATACATGTTGTTAAGTCACTAAGTTGTGTCTGACTCTTTGCGACCCCATGGACTGCAGCACACCAGGCTTCCTTGTCCTCCACTATCTCCCAGTCTTCTCAAGTCCACATCCATTGAGTCAGTGATGCCATCCAACCATCTCCTCCTCTGCTGCCCTCTTCTTTTGCCTTCAGTCTTTCCCAGCATCAGGGTCTTTTCCAATGAGTTGGCTCTTCCCATCAGGTGGCCAGGGTACTGGGGCTTCACCTTTAGCATCAATCTTTCCAATGAATATTCATGGTTGATCTCCTTTAGGAGTGACTGGTTTGATCTCCTTGCAGTCCAAGGAAGCCATTATAATATAATATAATATAATATAATATAATATAATATAATATAATAGGTACTCTTCAATGTCCTCAAGAGAAAAGGACTCCCAAAAGGAGAGTAGATGGGGCTAAGTTTTTGTTTTCTTCTGTTTTTCTAGCTTTATTGAGGTATAACTGACATATAACATTTGTGTAAGTTTAGGTGCCAAAGCCTTTGACTGTGTGGATCACAGTAAACTGTGGAAAATTCTGAAAGAGATGGGAATACCAGACCACCTGACCTACCTCTTGAGAAATCTATATACAGGTCAGGAAGCAACAGTTAGAACTGGACATGGAACAACAAACTGGTTCCAAATAGGAAAAGGAGTATGTCAAGGTTGTATATTGTCACCCTGCTTATTTAACTTATATGCAGAGTACATCATGAGAAATGCTGGGCTGGAGAAAGCACAAGCTGGAATCAAGATTGCCAGGAGAAATATCAATAACCTCAGATATGCAGATGACACCACCCTTATGGCAGAAAGTGAAGAGGAACTAAAAAGCTTCTTGATGAAAGTGAAAGAGGAGAGTGAAAAAGTTGGCTTAAAGCTCAACATTCAGAAACTAAGATCATGGCATCTGGTCCCATCACTTCATGGAATAGATGGGGAAACAGTGGAAACAATGGCTGACTTTATTTTTTGGGGCTCCAAAATCACTGCAGATGGTGATTGCAGCCATGAAATTAAAAAAACGCTTACTCCTTGGAAGGAAAGTTATGACCAACCTAGACACCACCCTTATGGCAGAAAGTGAAGAAGAACTAAAGAACCTCTTGATGAAAGTGAAAGAGAAGAGTGAAAAAGTTGGCTTAAAGCTCAACATTCAGAAAACTAAGATCATGGCGTCTGGTCCCATCACTTCATGGCAAATAGATGGGGAAACAGTGGAAACAATGGCTGACTTTATTTTTTGGGGCTCCAAAATCACTGCAGATGGTGATTGCAGCCATGAAATTAAAAAACGCTTACTCCTTGGAAGGAAAGTTATGACCAACCTAGACACCACCCTTATGGCAGAAAGTGAAGAACTAAAAAGCCTCTTGATGAAAGTGAAAGATGAGAGTGAAAAAGTTGGCTTAAAGCTTAACATTCAGAAAATACTAAGATCATGGCATCAGGTCCCATCACCTCATGGGAAATAGATGGGGAGACAGTGGAAACAATGTCAGACTTTATTTTGGGGGGCTCCAAAATCACTGCAGATGGTGACTGCAGCCATGAAATTAAAAGACGCTTACTCCTTGGAACTAAAGTTATGACCAACATAGATAGCATATTAAAAAGCAGAGACATTACTTTGCCAACAAAGGTCCGTCTGGTCAAGGCTATGGTTTTTCCAGTAGTCATGTTATGGATGTGAGAGTTGGACTGTGAAGAAAGCTGAGCACCAAAAAATTGATGCTTTTGAACTATGGTGTTGGAGAAGACTCTTGAGGGTCCTTTGGACTGCAAGGAGATCCAACCAGTCCATCCTAAAGGAGATCAGTCCTGGGTGTTCATTGGAAGGACTGATGCTGAAGCTGAAACTCCAGTACTTTGCCCACCTCATGCGAAGAGTTGACTCACTGGAAAAGATCCTGATTCTGGGAGGGATTGGAAGCAGGAGGAGAAGGGGACGACAGAGGATGAGATGGCTGGATGGCATCACCAACTCGATGGGCATGAGTTTGGGTAGACTCCAGGAGTTGGTGATGGACAGGGAGGCCTGGCATGCTGCGATTCATGGGGTCGCAAAGAGTCGGACACGACTGAGAAGAACTGAAGGGGGTACAACATGATGCTTTGATATATATTGTGAAATGATTAACACAGTATGATTAACTAATACATCCATCACCTCACATCATTACAAATTTTTGTGTGTGAGTGTGGTAAGAATATCTACTCTCAAACTTTCAAATACAGTATTGTTAATGGCAGTAACCATGCTGTATGTTAGGTCCCTATAACTTACTCGTCATACAAGTGAAAGTTGGTATTCTTTGACCATCATCTCTCCATTTACCGCCATCCCCAGCCCCTGATAACTACCATTCTGCTGTTTTTTTTTTTTTTTTAAAGATTCTACATATATGGAGATCAAACAGTATTTGTCTTTCTCTGATTTACTTCACTTAACATAATGATTTCCAGTTCCTCAGCACTGCTGCAAATGGCAGGACTCTTCTTTTATTATGACTGATAGTACTCCATTCTGTGTGTGTGTGTTTCTCCATCCATGCATCTGTTGATGAATTATTGTTTCCATGTCTTAGCTATTATGAATAATGCTGCAATGAACATGGGAATGCAGATATCTCTTCAAGATGTGATTTCATTTCCTTTGGATAGCTAAGAAGTGAAAGTGCTGAATCATATGGTAGTCCTATTTTTAGTTTTTTGAGGAAATTCCCCACTGTTTTCCATAGTGGCTGTACCAATCAACATTCCCACTAACACTTCCCTTTTCTCCACATCCTCAACTCTTATTCTCTCTTAACTTTTTGCTAATAGCCATTCGTCAAGTGTGCAGTGACATCGTATTGTGGTTTAGATCTGCGTTTCTCTGATGACTGGGAATGTGCAACATCTTTTCATGTACTCGTTAGTTATCTATGTGTCTGTTCAGATCCTCTGCCCATTATTTAACTATATTGCTTGGTTTTCTGCTACTGAATTGTATGAGCTCTTAAGAGATTTAGAAGTGAACCCCTCATCTGATACACGGTTTGTACACGTCTTCCCGTCCAAGGCTGCCCCTTCGTTCTGCTGTTTCTGTGCTGTACCGAAGCTTTTTAGTTTGTTGTGGCCACACTTACTGATTTTTGCTTTTTTGTTGTTTGTAGTTTTGGTGCCATATCCAAAAATCATTACTAAGGCCACCTCCAAGGACCTTTCCCCTATGTTTTCCTCTAGGAGTTTTATGGTATCAGATCTTACATTCAAGTCTTTGATCTTTTTCCAGTCAATTTTTGTTGAGTTGTATAAAAAAGTTTAGGGCTTAGTTTAAATAATTCTGTTTTCTTTATTTCAGAACTGTATAATTGATCATTATTTTATGCATTTATCTTTTAGGATAAGAAAAGTACTTCAGCTTCAAATCCAGACACAGAAATGAAACCTGAACTGCCTCCTTGTGTGAATCCTGGCAATCCGGTGTTTTCATGTATGTTGGATCCAAAGACACTCCATACGACTACCTCACTATCAAAACCTAAGATGATTATGTATAAAACGAATTCAAGTAATTACGGTGAATTTTTACCTATGCCACAGTTTTTCCCCTGCTATTATACTCCAAGGGAGCAAGTATTTTCTAGTCATATCAGAGCGACTGGATTTTATCAAAATAACACTCTGAACACTGCACCTGACAGAACAAGAACCCTTGATTTCCCTAATTTTCAACACACTCTATGAAAGTGTGTTACTCTTAAAGAGAAAATATATTCAGGAAAAATGGGTTTTAAATCTAAGACTAGGATATCTAATTTGAAATATTAAAAAGGCTTGAAGTAATTTTTAAAAATACCTTTGACAAATAAAGCATTTCAACTGATAAGTGAATGACAGTGACTTCTTAAATCAAAATGTGTTCAAAACAGAATAAACAGTAGAAAGTATTTTATTATACCTAGCTTTATTTAGCTCATGTAGTCCCAAAACTTCAAAATGTTTTCAGGATCTCAACTTGTCTACTGAGTATATTTACCAAGACCAAGGAACACAGGAATTCTTACTAGAAAAACTGAATTAAGGAAGATTCTGATGAGGAATTTCTTACTTTTCTGTTACTTCAACTAATCACTTAGAACCCGGGGAAATGTTAGTTCTCACTGCTAAGCTGGTGGAAGAGAGAACTTGAAATTCTTTCATTCAGTTATTGAACACCCACTTATGGCAGGCACTATACAAAATAAGTGGGCTTTCCTGGTGGCTCAGTGGGAAGAACCTGCCTGCCGATGCAGGAGACACGAGTTTGATCCCTGGGTTGGGAAGATCCCCTGGAGAAGGAAATGGCAACTTCCAGTATTCTTGCATGGAAAATTCCATGGACAGGGGAGCCTGGCAGGCTACAGTCCACAGGGGTCACAAAAGATTTGTACATGACTTAGCAACTAAACAACAACAAATATGATGTAAATGGAACACAGAAATAAAAGAGAGTCTGTTTTATTGTTTCAATAAACAATATTTGGGGGAAATGAGATTAGCAAATTAATAATGTGTGATAATTTATGTAATGTAATATACATAAAAGGTCTTTCAGACACAGAGACAGAATTGGCTTAAACGCAGACTAAGAGGTCAGAAGAAACATCCTGGAGAAGGTAAAACCAAATCAAAGGAAAGATCAGTCTAGGCCAAAGAAATCTTACATATAAAAGAATGAAAATGTGAAACAATGTTGCACATTTTCACAAATGCAGTTACTCTGATACATCTTCAACACAGAGCATGAGCAGTGGTAGATGATGGCCTATGCTGCTGCTGCTGCTAAGTCGCTTCAGTCGTGTCCAACTCTGTGCGACCCCATAGACAGCAGCCCACCAGGCTCCTCTGTCCCTGGGATTCTCCAGGCAGGAACACTGGAGTGGGTTGCCATTTCCTTCTCCAATGCATGCATGCATGCTAAGTCGCTTCAGTCGTGTCCAACTCTGTGTGACCCAATGGACAGCAGCCCACCAGGCTCCTCTGTTCACGGGATTCTCTAAGCAAGAATACTGGAGTGGGTTGCCATTTCCTTCTCCAATGATGGCCTATACAATTCTTTAAACTCTGAAATTACACTGCACGGAGATATATTTCAGCTGCCATCTGTTGAAACTTCCTGTTCAATTGGAACTAAACTCCTTTACTGGAAAAAACCAGAATCACCACTGTTCTTATTTTTCCCTGTTGGTTTCAGGTTCAGGATATTAACATCAATTAAAAAAAAAAATCTCCTGAGTCACTAGGGGATCAGAAAAGTTGGACACAGAAAAGTTGAATCTTAGGAAACAGCTCAAACTTTGCAGCCTCATGAAATTCTTTCAAATATCCCAAAATATGATACGGGCACGGGAAAGAAAAAAAGATTAGCTTTGTTAACTTCCTCTGAAACATCAAAAATCAAGGCACTGCACAAGATTTCCAGGCGAATGATGCAACAGAATTTGAGTTTACCAGACTTCTCTGGCATAAACTATACAAACCATTTTACTCCTTCACTGTAGGTGCTTGATTTGTAGCAAGTGAAGTCAACTTTTTAACATGCAAAATCTAGAGGTTAACTAACAGTTCCTTACTATGACAGGTGGTTAGGCATTTTTTGTTTTGTTTTGTGCTGTTGCTAAAATTCTTAAGAAGGATGAGTATCATGGAATCAAGCATGTTGTCTGGAATGCAATTAAGTAGTCATTCAGTGTCTATTAAAGTCCAGGGACTTCTAGGCACCTAGCTTCATGGAGGTTAGATTCTAATAAATTCTAGTAGGGGAAAACACACCATAGACATATGTATAAATATGTATACACATTTATATATAAATGTTATAGAAAGTAAATGTTTCTGTCTTTATGTTACACTGACATATGTAATAATACATATATTTATACACATGTAGACATAGAGCATACTGCAGTCCATGGTGTTACAGAGTCAGACATGATTGGGCAACTGAACAACAAGATATACAAATATTTACAAATACTTATTCACATGTATAAATATATAAATGTAAACTATGTGTACATCAGTCAGTTTGGTCACTCAGTCGTGTCCAACTCTTTGCAACCCCATGGACTGCAGCACACCAGGCTTCCCTGTCCATCACCAACTCCCAGAGCTTACTCAGACTCATGTCCATCAAGTCGGTGATGCCATCCAACCATCTCATCCTCTGTAGTCCCCTTCTCCTCTCGCCTTCAATCTTTCCAGCATCAGGGTCTTTTCAAATCAGTCAGTTCTTCACATCAGGTGGCCAAAGTATTGGAGTTTCAGCTTCAGCATCAGTCCTTCCAATGAATATTCAAGACTGATTTCCTTTAGGATAGACTGGTTGGTTCTCCTTGCAGTCCAAGGGACTCTCAAGGGTCTTCTCCAACACCACAGTTCAATGCATCAATTCTTTGGCACTCAGCTTTCTTTATAGTCCAACTCTCACATCCATACATGACTACTGGAAAAACCAAAGCTTTGACTAGACAGACATCTGTTTGCAAAGTAATGTCTCTGCTTTTTAATATGCTGTCTAGGTTGGTCATAACTTTTTTCCCAAGAAGCATCTTTTAATTTCATGGCTACAGTCACCACCTGCAGTGATTCTGGAGCCCAAAAAAATAAAGTCTCTCGCTGTTTCCATTGTTTCCCCATCTATTTGCCATGAAGTGATGGGACCAGATGCCATGATCTTAGTTTTCTGAATGTTGAGCTTTAAGCCAACTTTTTCACTCTCCTCTTTCACTTTAATCAAGAGGCTCTTTAGTTCTTCTTCGCTTTCTGCCATTAGGGTGGTGTCATCTGCATATCTGAGGTTATTGATCTTTCTCCCAGCAATCTTGATTCTAGCTTGTGCTTCATCCATCCCAGCATTTCTCATGATGTACTCTGCATACAAGTTAAATAAGCAGAGTGACAATATATAGCCTTGATGTACTTCTTTTCCTATTTGGAACCAGTCTGTTGTTCCATGTTCGGTTCTAACTGTTGCTTCTTGACCTGCATATAGATTTCTCAGGAAGCAGATCAGCTGGTCTGGTATTCCTATCTCTTGAAGAATTTTCCACAGTTCATTGTGATCCACACAGTCAAAGGCTTTGGCATAGTCAATAAAGCAGAAATAGATGATTTTCTGGAACTCTCTTGCTTTCTCGATGATCCAATGGATGTTGGCAATTTGATCTCTGGTTCCTCTGCCTTTTCTAAATCCAGCTTGAACATCTGGAAGTTCACTGTTCACGTACTGTTGGAGCCTAGCTTGGAGAATTTTGAGCATTACTTAACTAGCCTGTGAGATGAGTGCAATTGTGTGGTAGTTTGAGCATTCTTTGGCATTGCCCTTGAAGAAGGTACTATGGTGAGCACCTTCCCTGGCTTGTATGTATACATATTTACATATAAATATTTATGTTGGGTTTCCCCAGTGGCTCAGTCAGTAAAGAGTCTGCCTGCAAAGCAGGAGACTAGGGTTTGATCCCTGGGTTGGGAAGATCTCCGGGAGAAGGGAATGGCAACACACTCCAGTATTCTTGCCTGGAAAATCCCATGGATAGGGGAGCCTGGTGGCTACAGTCCATGGGATCACAAAGAACTGGACACAACTGAGTGACTAACAGCAACGCCATAATGTGTACATATTTACAGATAAATATTTATGTCCATATATGTATGTTAGTTGCTTAGTCATGTCCGACTCTTTGCAATTCCATGGACTGTAGCCTGCTGGCTCCTCCATCCATGGGATTCTCCAGGCAAGAATACTGGAATGGTTTGCCATTTCCTTCTCAGGGGGATCTTTGCCACCCAGAGATCGAACCTGGGTCTCTTGCATTGCAGGCAAATTCTTTAATGTCTGAGCCACCAGGGAAGCCCCCATGTAATATTTACATATTTATGTTACATAAATTTTACTTATGTAAATATTTTATTTACATGTTACTGACACACACACACACACACACATATATATGTATATATATATATATATATATCTGTATGTATACAACATGCCAGGTGAAAAGAATTATAGGGAAAAACTAACACAGGGTTGGAGGAAGAGTGCTTGGACAAGGAGGTATTTAAGGTACAGGAGTGTCTGATCAGTTGGTATTTGATGCTGCCCCTGAAGAAAGTCAAAAGAAAGTCAAGTTATTGTGGGAACTGAATATCTAGTCTGATTTTCAAGGGAGAAGTTGAATATAATCAATTAAAACAAATTCACACAAAGATATTATTTAAAATCATGAGATAAGATAACAAAGTGTAGGCAGAATAAAGACCAGAGGACTAATCTCTAGGGAACTCATTTAGAAGTCAGGCGGATGACAAGGAATAAACAAATGAGATCAAGAAGTGACTACTGAAGTAGGAAGAAATGAGGAAGACTGTGATACTCAGAAGTCAAGTAAGGAACTTGTTTCCTGAACAGGGAATGACCCAGCTTTGTGAAACTCTCTTGGAAGCTAACACATAGATTGAGACCTGAGGGTTTGATTAGGCAATGTAGAGATAACTGGTGACCTCAACGAGAAGTATTTTAGTGAGGTTGTAGAGAGGAAAACCGTACTAGAACAGGTTTATGAAAGCCTGCAAGAAGTAAAAACTTTAGTAGCTTTTCTGTACACTGAATATAGAGATGGGGTAATAGCTGGAAATAAATGTGGGGCCAAAGGTTACTTTTTAAAAAGAAGATTATAATATAGCATATTTGTATTTGATGGAAGCACATTTTGAGAATCTCTCACCCACAGTGATCAGTTCCACAGAGAAAATGTAGCTAAAGATGACTGCAGAGTAATGTTCTTTAACATGGACTAAAAAAGTAGAGTGTATAAAATCAAATGTATAGACAGGATGAACACAGAATTATCCATCAATTTATAGTATACTTAGAACCAGGATACATAAGATCAAGCTAAAAATAAAGCATTAGAATATGGACTGTAAAGTATTAATTTATTTTGTGAGCCACACTGAATAAAGCAGTACATTTGAAATATGCTATCCTCAAGTGTAAAAAATAAACATACTCAGTAAATTTTTCCAGAAAGAAAGACTCCATTTCAGGTAACAGTTTGAATAATCAATTCTCCTGGAAAATATTTAAAGCACATTAAATTAAAAACTCACATATTTTAGGAAAATTTTCCTACCTTTACACAATTATCAGAATATTTAAAGTTTTACCTCCATTTATTGACTGATTGTCTTCCCTGGTGGTTCAGTTGGTAAAGAATCTGCCTGCAATGCGGGAGACCTGGGTTCAATTCCTGGGTCGGGAAGATCCCCTGGAAGAGGAAATGGCAACCCACTCCAGTATTCTTGCCTGGAGAATCCCATGGACAGAAGAGCCTGGTGGATTACAGTCCACGGGGTCACAAAGAGCCGGACACGGCTGAGTGACTAGCACTTTCACTTTCACTGACTGATTATTTCTAGAAATACAGCATTAAGTTAAACTAAAGGCTTATCTTCCCAAAGGAATATTTTACCAGTTTGTTTAGGTCTTTTTCCTCTTTTAGCTATAAGCTAAAAAAGACTATTCATAAATATAATTTTACCCCATCAATAATCTAATTAATATATTTGACCAAATAATGTTGGTTTTTACTATATATAATAGCTCAAATTTATTCTGAGTTTATTATGTTCTACGTACTATACAAAGCAGTCCATTTATTAAACAAAGAACATGCTTATTTAGGTCATACAAAGGCTAAAATGAAGTGTGTTCTAAGTACTGTCAAAAGTAGTGCCCTAAAAAAAAAAAAACAGTTACCTGAAGAGAGTGTCTTAAGAAGAGAGATGGCCTTAGGAGTCATATTCCTTTAAAACATTTTAGAAGGGGGAATCACAACATCAACTAAATAAATTCCTCTATTAATGTTCTTTCACGGGAAAAAAAAAAAAGGCAAATCACATCTCAAAGAGATGATACTGGTAACCTTGTCATGACCTGAAGAGTTAACCTGGCTTTATTCTTAGTACAAGAGAGTTAGTTATAATGAGGTATGTCTTAAGGCTTGTAAACAAAGGGAATAGCCTAAACATTTTAGGAAAAAGGAAGCTTATTATGTAGAACTGGATGCATGATGCCATGAAACAGTCCATTCATTAAACTAATTATCCTTGTTCTGAGTCCATGTCTGTCAAGCAAATTGATGATTTACCATGTCAAATCTGCTTATAAAGACAAATGAATTTTCATTTACCCTACCATGACCATGAACATCCTCAGTCAATTTCTGATTATGCATTAGTAATAAGTATGTAATCTGTTTTACTTACTCTCCTGAGCCTGGTTAATGTGACTCTCTGATCCTTGCAGATGGGTCAGTCTTGAGGGTACTCTCGGGTCTTTGAGAGTGAGACTGAGGCAGATCAATTCAGTAACATAATGAAACACACCCTTGTTTTCAGGATTCTTGGGAGACCACATACCAACTTTTTCCCCCAGATAGTATGTGCAAAAGGCCTTTCCTTTATTCCCCACATAGATGAGATGTGTTGGAAAAAACCTGGCTTACCAATGCCAAGTGGTCTTTCCTTGACCAAACTCTAAACAGGCTCCTCTGAGCCACTGTTTTAATTAGGCCTCATCCTTGTGTAAGCAGATGGGGTATGGGGTCCCTGCAGAAAAAGAACCAGATATAGTTTTTGACATAGAGAAGCCATTTGAGGCCTAAACCATTTTGTGATCTAAGCCTGGTCACAATGCTTGACCTTGAACAGGTCTTAATAATGATCTTACAGGAACAAAAGAACAAAGGACTCTTATCAGGCCAGGAACTACAGCAAAGATAACAAATCAGATAATAAAGACTTCCAAGTCTGCTTCAGTGGTAAAGATTAGCCTGAAGCAGTTTCTTGAGTTGTTTTGAAGAATTTAACCCCCCTCCAGGGCTCAGAGTTGGACCATAAAGAAGGCTGAGCTCCAATTCCAGAAAAATAAATGACCCAATCAAAAAATGGGCCAAAGAACTAAACAGACATTTCTCCAAAGAAGACATACAGATGGCTAACAAACACATGAAAAGATGCTCAACATCACTCATTATTAGAGAAATGCAAATCAAACCCACAATGAGGTACCATTACACGCCAGTCAGGATGGCTGCTATCCAAAAGTCTACAAGCAATAAATGCTGGAGAGGGTGTGGAGAAAAGGGAACCCTCTTACACTGTTGGTGGGAATGCAAACTAGTACAGCCGCTATGGAGAACAGTGTGGAGATTTCTTAAAAAACTGGAAATAGAACTGCCATATGACCCAGCAATCCCACTTCTGGGCATACACACTGAGGAAACCAGATCTGAAAGAGACACGTGCACCCCAATGTTCATCGCAGCACTGTTTATAATAGCCAGGACATGGAAGCAACCTAGATGCCCATCAGCAGATGAATGGATAAGGAAGCTGTGGTACATATACACCATGGAATATTACTCAGCCATTAAAAAGAATTCATTTGAATCAGTTCTAATGAGATGGATGAAACTGGAGCCCATTATACAGAGTGAAGTAAGCCAGAAAGATAAAGAACATTACAGCATACTAACACATATATATGGAATTTAGAAAGATGGTAACGATAACCCTATATGCAAAACAGAAAAAGAGACACAGAAATACAGAACAGACTTTTGAACTCTGTGGGAGAATGTGAGGGTGGGATATTTCAAAAGAACAGCATGTATACTATCTATGGTGAAACAGATCACCAGCCCAGGTGGGATGCATGAGACAAGTGCTCCGGCCTGGTGCACTGGGAAGACCCAGAGGAATCGGGTGGAGAGGGAGGTGGGAGGGGGGATAGGGATTGGGAATACATGTAAATCCATGGCTGATTCATATCAATGTATGACAAAACCCACTGGAAAAAAAAAATAAATAAAAAAAAATAAAAAAATAAAAAAAATAAAAAAAAAAAGAAGGCTGAGCTCTGAAGAATTGATGCTTTTGAATTGTGGTGCTGGAAAGACTCAAGTGTCCCTTGGACGGCAAAGATGTCAAACCAATCAATCCTAAAGGAGATCAAGTCTAAATATTCATTGGAAGGACTAATGCTGAAGCTCCAATACTCTGGCCACCTGATGCAAAAAGCCCACTCACTGAAAAAGACTCTGATGCTGGGAAAGATTGAAGGCAGGAAGAGAAGCGGACGGCAGAGGATGAGATGGTTAAATAGCATCACTGACTCAATGGACATGAATTTGAGCAAACTCTGGGAGACAGTGAAGGACAGGGGAGCCTGGTGTGCTGCAGTCCATGTGGTCACCTAGAGTCAGACAGGACTTAGCGACTGAACAACAACCAGGGCTCAACCACCAGATCTACTGGAAGCTAAGCGATGATGATGTTGGACCTTTTCTGACACTCCTAACTTCAATCAACTAGAGCCTGGAACTCTGTTTACTTTGCCAACTCCAAGGAGAATTCTTTGCTCAAGCTGTTTCATGAATATGCATGCACCTTTAGCTTAATAAAACTTCCCCAATTTTGGAGCTTGGGGAAAAGTCCCCAGTGTTCTCTTTACTTGCTGCAAGTAATAAATCTTTCCTTGTTTGACTTGGTCATGTCTAAGGACTACCATAATAATTTTTCCTCTTAATAATCTTTTACTCTAAGTTTTAATGATAACTCTATTTGGGAAGCATGCTTTTATCATAAATGAAATGAAATAAATGAAATGGGAATGTGCATATCTCTAATTTAACTCTCTCACTACCCTCAGTCTAAGACAAAAGTCCCTTAACAGAAGATTTGCTCAAAAAAGGTCAAGTAGTTCATGAATACAAATGAGTATCTATTGCTTTTAAACCAAGACTTAGAGGCTAGGGTCAAAAATAATAACTAACTACTTAAAACTCCCTTCTATCTCCTCCAAAAATAGATCTTTTGCGCTTAGGGTAACTACTGGGCCCAGGTTTTTGTTTCTGACTGGAATGTAATAGGAATGAGACACGAGGGAAGGGAACAGGGCACAACCTTTTTTAAAAGAATGCCACAGTCATTGAGGATAGAGAAAAAACTGGTTAGAACCAACTAGGTCTAAGATGGTGGAAGATTTTTGACTACCAGTAGCCCCTAAGCCTCATTTCATGCTCATTGTAATACATTAACTAAATGATACAGCCACAGGCGCCACGACAGTTCCAAGGCGGACCATAAAAGGCCAAAAAGTGGGCATGGCCCAATTGCTGGAAATCCCTGCCCTTTCTCCAAGAGAGTAGGAATAATTTTCCCCACTATAATAAGCCTATGAAACTACCCAGCCCATAAAACTAACAACTCCCACACCCGGGCACAGCTCTCACCTTTTGAGATGGCTGTATTCTGTCTATGGAACCTGCATCTCTAAATAAACCTGCTTTCACTTTACTATGACTCGCTCTTGAATTCTTTCCTGCCCAAAGCCAAGGAACCTCACTTGATGGCCTGTCTCTGGGACTCATGGAGACCCGGGATGTGACCATCCTCTAGTGCCCCGTTTTTCCTGCAATAGGAAGAGCCTGAGAGAAGATTAGGTTAGCTAATGTATTCTGAATGTCAAACTAGAACACGATACACAGAAGAACCACCTTCTTTGCTTTTTCATACTTAAGATAAAAGTTCATTTTTCTCCTACATAACAGACAAGTGGTTTGGATGGGTAAGTAGATCTGATTTGCAAAGTCATTCTGGGACCTAAGTTGATGGGTTATCTCTGCCACCGTTAACATGAGGCTTCCTTCTCTGGGTCTAAGGTGACTCCATTTCCCAGAGAACCACCTTTACTTTGGTTACATTTATTTTTAAAAATAAAAACAAACCAGGGCTGATTATAAGAAAAAGCAATCCTACCTCCCCAGAAGGTCTGATAACTGGGCAGGACTGCTACAGAAGTTATCAAGAGTTGCTTTATAGAAGTAAAAGTTTCAAGCTTGCTGAACTAGGATACTCTTACATATGCAAAAAAGTATTACATCTTTAAAAAAAAAAAAAGACTGTTTTATGATCCACTTGAATGACATCTGATGACCAAATACTGTAAAACTTATTTCTAAAAATTTTGTGGTTTTTTTCCCCTAAAAAAACCCCTAAATATAATCACAGAGAATTGTGACAACTGTTAGATGCAAAAGGGAAGCTGTGCTGGTTTTGCTTAATGCTTGCATCACCACAGTGATACAACACAGCTGGTGGTGCAAGCCGGTGCCAGTAGCACAATGTTCTAAGTTAACATTTTCACCCTTTGCGGTCTTTTTTTTTTTCCTGGTATGTTTGACAGTGCTAGAAAACAATCTTACTAGAAAAGTTATCATCATCAGATAGTATTATAAAATATGATCCATGCTTTGGCTACACTCCCTACAGCTGAAGATAAGGTTTTCCAAACAGTTGTTTTATTAACACTAAGGTAAACTGGTCTAACCTAAAACAGGTAGTGGACCAGCATTCTTTTAAAAGAAGGTTCTGTGCACTTGGAAACTAAGTGGAAACATCAATGCTGATTATAACAAAGCCAAGCATTTTGACAATTAAATTGTGTATTTAATACAAACAAAAATATTTTATAAACACAATCTTTTATTTTAAGCTTCTTGTTAAAAATGAATCAGTAAGTGTCCTGGTAATCACACCAACAAATATATTATTAGTTATAAGGGCAAGCTGAATTCAGTAACAAAAAAAATTCTGTAGCAATATGAAACAAATAATTTAAATAATTATTCTTATTTTGATTTACTTATTCAAAAAAAATTCAAATCAAACATTTCATTTTCTACAGATTTATAATATTCTGCCCTCTATGGAACTAAACACAAAGTGATTCTGTATAATCTGCCATAATATGCACAGATTTCTAATGCCTCCAGTTATTTTGTTAAACTTAGAACAATACCTACTCGCTTCTAGTAGTCATTTAGATTCTAGTTCTGTTCCTTGAATTATATTCCGAATCTTCTCAGCATCATTTTGTACAATTTTGTTGGATGGATCAATCTTAAGAGCAGCTTCGTAATCCTGTAGGCCTGCATTTATATAGCAATGATGATCAATAAAATATTTTCTAAGTACCTCTGTTATCTAGACAACATTTTTTAAAAATAAAAAAAATCGTTAAATCCATGGTTCAGCATAAGTAACAGGCTTTGGTCAGATTCCCATTTTCACATACATTCTAAACTAAAGAAATTTTTAAGTAATTTCAGAAATAAATTATAATGATTTTAACCAAGATTCAGTAAGAAACAGTAATTTTAAACTGAAATACAAATAAGCTAACAGCTTAAACTCATTAAAGCATGAAGAGACTCAAAACTCATATATCAAAAGGACATTTTTATCACCTCAATTGAAAAGTAATTAATGTCATCTTATTTCAAAATTCTAGATCCTAAAAATTAATTTTGGTAGACTTAATCCATACTTTATATAACTCATAAACTATAGTTTGTGCTTTTTTTTGTAGTTATCCTATCTACAAAATTTCTTTGTGAAAAATTGGTTAAAAAGGAAAGCATTGTAGACTAGATGTTAAAAATATATAGCTGAATCTAAATCTTTACCAAAAAAATCAGTGGGAAGAATTTCTTTGTGAGTAACTCTGGTGGCTCAGTGGTAAAGAATCCTCCTGCAATGCATGAGACACAGGTTCGATCCCTGGGTTGGGAAGATCACTTGGAGAAGGAACTGGCAACCCACTCCAGTATTTTTGTCTGGGAAATCCCATGGACAGAGGAACCTGGCAGGCTACGGTCCATGTGGTCACAAGAGTTGGACACAAATTAGGGACTAAACCACCAACCACCAAGGAAACTTGAGTTCCAGGTGCTATGGATTTGACATGCCACTTCAGGCAAATCACTTAATGTCTCCAAGCCTCCAGTTTTTCATCTTTAAAATGTAGGTTCAATAAAGTCTTTAAGTTCAAAAAAGTCTATGATGCTGCAATTCCTAAAGAATGCTTACAGTGTTTCATTCCTGTCTTAATAATTTTTATCCTCATGAAGCTGGGTATGACTCAAAGAAAGGATAGGCACATAAACCTAATTTGGATGCTTTGGTTAGAAAAATCTAAAAATGACAGAAACAAGCTTACAAACAAGTCAGAAATATAAAACTCTATAAGCTAAAGCCCATTTCCTGGCAAGACATTATCAGGAATTAGGCCTTTAGGTCTTAAATGAAGAGAAACTGAACTGGTATCTGGGTGGGGGGTATGAGAAGAGCATTGAAGATAAAACTCTGGGACAACATGAATAACTGCAAATAGTTCTTAAATACATTAAAAATGAAAAAAGAAATTAAAACACTAAAAATCAAGTAGATATGGCTTCCATATACATGGGACTGAATTACAAACCTTAGTACATTCTCACAAAAATAAGCAATTGATCATGTACTGTGCTACATCAATTGTTTCTGAGCTTATGCATGCATGTATGTATGCATGTCCTGGAGTAGGAAATGGCAAATCACTCCAATATTCTAGCCTGGAAAATTTCATGGACAGAGGAGCCTGGCAGGCTACAGTCCATGGAGTCACAAAGAGTTAGATACAATTGAGCATGCATATGTATGTGTATGCTATCTGTGTGTCTGACCAAAGAAGCTATTTTAAAATGTCCATTATTTCTTAAATGATTCATTTATATCCTTTAGCACACATTTTTTCCACAAAAAGTTGTCTGATATTACAGCATCTCCCTAGACCTAGGGAGATGTTTATAACTTGCATTAATTCCCTTCTACAATGATTTTTTAAAAATATTTCAAGTCATCTTTTGCCAGATAAATTACAAAGAATAAATTAAATGCTAAAAGTATAAAATAATGGAGTCATGTTGAATAATGGCAATGACATTTTTTTTCAGAGTACAACCTGGAACTTAAAACCTTTCATCTCTTACCTTCCACATACAACTCTAGTTGACAGAATGCTGTTCCGCGACGGATGTATGCCTTCATTCTTGCATTAGCGTTGTCTGCAACGGGTGGTGTCAATATTTCTAGGGCCTTACAGAAAAAAAGAGGGAAAAACATAATTTCCCAATTCAAGCTTGAGCAAAAACAAGATAAAAATTCAACTTTAAAACAAGCCTCCGGCCCTTACCCACCTAAATTTCTGGCTTAACTGGACAGGAATTTATCAAATAGATACATTTATGTTAAACAATTTTAGGACTTGTTTGATTGTTCCTATACAAGATTCACTCCCTTGCCCCCAGACTTATGTTTTGGTTTATCATTTGAAACCTTTACAGCTTCACCTTTACTAGCAGGGATGGTTAAATATCATTAATTTAGTTAATGTTATTAATTACAATAATAAACATACTATATATAGTGCTTTTATATTCAAATTTGGTGATTCAGTTTATTCATTCATTCAATAAATATTTGTTCATGAAACTGTGCTAGTAAAATGAAAACTGGATCATGAAAATATTGTCAGATTTTCAATAACTTAATGAGATTGAAATATGAGGACTTAATTGTTTCCTCCATATCCTCAATCTCAAGGAGACTCGTAACAGATTTTGCATGTGAGTTTCCCTTAAAATGTTACTTTGATATGGAAAAAAAGAAGAAACACTAAAAGTTTAAGATAATGACATGCTATTCACAATGGAAATTAGGATATACTAAGTAACTCTGAAAATGGAAAATGATTATGGAGATATCCTTCTATTGTGCAAGTTGTAGTTACATCAAGTCTCTGTCTCCCAATGTCTCCAAAACTTTATTAAGAGAAAAGGTGGGTACAAACTGACTACCATTTACTAATTTCCCTTTGAAATTCAACTGATATACAAAGGCAATTGATAAGGTATCTCTAATCTAACTTTGACTGCAGCCATGAAATTAAAAGATGCTTACTCCTTGGAACTAAAGCTATGACCAACCTAAATAGCATATTAAAAAGCAGAGACATTACTTTGCCAACAAAGGTCCGTCTAGTCAAGGCTATGGTTTTTCCAGTGGTCATGTATGGATGTGACAGTTGGACTATAAAGAAAGCTGAGTGCCAAAGAATTGATGCTTTTGAACTGTGGTGTTGGAGAAGACTCTTGAGAGTCCCTTGGACTGCAAGGAGATTCAACCAGTCCATCCTAAAGGAGATCAGTCCTGGGTGTTCATTGGAAGGACTGATGTTGAAGCTGAAACTCCAGTACTTTGGCCACCTGATGTGAAGAGCTGACTCGTTGGAAAAGACCCTGATGCTGAGAGGGATTGGGGGCAGGAGGAGAAGGGGATGACAGAGGATGAGATGGCTGGATGGCATCACCGACTTGATGGGCATGAATTTGAGTAATCTCCGGGAGTTGGTGATGGACAGGGAGGCCTGGCGTGCTGAGATTCACGGGGTCACAAAGAGTCGGACACGACTGAGCGACTGAACTGAACTGAGCTGAATCTAACTTGAAGTCTCAAACTACACCAATAACTTATCCATAAAAAAATTTTTTTTCAGTAAAAATATGTAATAAGTGAGAAGATTCTTAAAATCATTGCATCTCAATTATTTAAATTTACCTGACAAAAGATAAAGCCATCACTTCAATCAATAATGGGAGCAGAGCAATTTTAAAGCAATATATATAAATAGATACAAATACCTTAGAAGAATCTTCGATGGCCTTGTGTAAGTTTTTCAGTTTTAGGTGGCAAGCAGCCCGATTCAAATACAGTAGTGGAATCTTATTATTTAGTCTTATGGCTAAGTTGTATGCATTAATAGCTGCCAAATAGTTTTCCGTTGCAAACAATTTGCTAATGGAACAAAAACATAAAAGAAAAACAATGTAACACTGAAACAGAAACACAGAAATACTATCTAATGATACCTGGCAGAGGGGATGGATGGCTGACCTCTCTTTCCGTTCCTTGAATTATACTGGACGTTGCAGGTGGCACTATCGTACCTATCCCCCGAACATCAGCGTGTAATCTGAACGGGACTGGCCTCGCCTCCGCCTCCAAGGGCAGTTAATCAGTAACTTAAGCCAATAGGCATATTTCCATCCTCCTTGCTACAATGATTGACACAGGGATGGATTTTTGACCTAAACTGCATTTTCAGAATGAAGCCTGTGATTTTATAATATTACCAAAGTTGGAGAGCAAAAAATTGGGAAAACGCCCCCTGCTGGATACAAATGTAGAAAGCACACAAGCGAAAATTGTTGCTGACAGTTTTGAAACTGTGGGAGGAGCCAGCACTAGAATAAGGCTAATACTATGGAATTATGAAAAGGATAATAAGGCAGAAGGAAACTCGAGTTCTTAGTGATACAGTTAAGCTGTTGGATCAAGCTTTAACCGACAAGTAACACACCTTTAGTTTTTTAATTATGTAAGCAAATAAATTCCTTTAAATATTGCTTCTGCCTGTGCATGCTCAGTCGTGTCTGACTCTTTGTGACCCTGTGGACTGTAGCCCATCAAGCGCCTCTGTTCAAGAAATTTTCCAGGCAAGAATACTGGAGTGGGTTGCCATTTCCTCCTCCAGGGGATCTTCCTGACCCAGGGATTGAACCGACATCTGTGTTTCCTGTATTACAGGCGGATTCTTTACCCACTGAGCCATCCTTTAAACATTAAGCCAGTTTAAATTGGGTTTCTCAGTTACTTGCAAATGAAAGCATTCTAATAAATACACTCTTTCAGTTCAAATCTCCCCAAATTCTCTTCAAATAAAGATATATACATAATTAAAGGATTTATTTAAAATGTAATTTGTTTTTCACGTACAATTCCTAGTATTTTGAAAAATACATAAACATAAGGAAAATAGAAAGTCTTTCCAAATATAAAAGTGCCTTATAAACAACATTTAGTATTCATTTCCAGACAATTGTACTATACACTTCACAATTTTAGAATATTAAATACAATGACTTCAAAAGCAGACCCATAAAAGCACCCTGCAAATCATGAATAAAAGGTAAAAGGACACCACAGTGACATCTAACCTAAGTCTGACTCAGGTTTAAAATAACCTGCACAAACTAGAAAAGCTAATTCTGTGGAACAGTTTACATTTCTGAAATGTCTCATATCAGCGAGGATGCTTCTGACCACAAGTAACAGAACCTCAACTCAAACTGGTTTAAACAAGGAAGGAAACAGATCACCTCACATTAAAACAGCTTAGAGGAAAAGGCTCCATGCCCCATGTGATCAGTAACACATGGGTCTTATCAAGGCCTCAGGTTCCTGCTCCATCCTACTGGACTCAGCAGTTGCTTCATCCTGGGGCTGGTTTTCCTTATGCATGGTTCTAGGTGCCACACTCAGGCATGATATTCATTAAAAGAAAATAGGACAGTATCTTCTGGTATATGCTTCTTGAGATCAAGAAAACCTTGCCAGAAATCTCCCAGTTTACCACCTTCCCCAAATCTCATGGATCAAAAATACCAAGTCTTAAAAAAGTATTTTGCCTTAAAAAACCTACCAGTTTCTTTCGTTCTCAGTCCTTCCACCCATTCTCTTTCTCCAATTTCACTCCTCAGTTCTATATACTGCTGTTTGGAAACTTCTTTAAATAATTCAACAATATGACCATCTTTCCATGTTAACAAATACAGAAATATACTATTTTCACAGAGATTTTCAAAGAGGTTCCCTCATTTGTGCAAGGATTTCTAAAACCTGTCTCCTCCTACTAATGGACACTCACGTGTCTTGTTTCCCAATATTCAGCTTTTATAAACAATACTGTAATAAACATTATTGTGTGTACATATATATGTGTATATATATACACACATATATATATAAAATACACACACCAGCAATGTAATGATAATAATCTTGATATGCTGCAATCAGAATTTATCCCTGGTTTTGGGATAGGGTCCCCACCCTAAGTCACACAGACAAGGTCTACACGCCTAAACAAAATAGGGACTCTACCAGCAAGGATAAAAGGAGACAATAAATGTTGGCTAGATAGTCTATTGTGTCTACTACAAACCTTTTTCAATTAATTAACATTTAATTGTAAAATTTACCATTTTAACCATTTTGAAGTGTACAGTTTAGTGGCATTAAACACATAAACACTTTACACACTTTTGTACAACCAGCAGCACCATACACATCTAGAATATTTTTATCTCCCCAAAACAAAGCTCCGTTGAATCTAAGCCAAGGGATGAAACGCTTTCATCTCCAGAGGCTTTGTTTCATGCTAGCCTTCTATATTTACACAGATGTAAACAGTCCAACTGTCCTTTACTGTGTTTAAACTCACGGGACAGTTGTTCACAGAAGGATTGAGGTAGACAAGCCTTCCAAAAGAGCAATAGATTGAGAAAACTGTTAACGAGCTTGTATCTACATACTACTATATAAGAAAGATAATAAGAACCTACTGTATAGCACAAGGAACTCTACTCAATACTCTGTAATGACCTACATGGGGAAAGAATCTAAAAAAGAGTGGATATATGTATATGTATAACTGATTCACTTTGCTGTACATCTCAAACTAACACAACACTCTAAACATCTGTATGCCAACAAAAATTTTAAAAAAAGAACCACTGTAGGAGGTTTAATAGGAAGAAATATGAAATATTAAACATTTTCAATGTTTGCATATATATTAAACTATAAATGCAATGAACATTATATTCCTAAAAGTTTAACACCAGTACAAACATTCAACAAAGTATAATTTGTTTTATGACTTTCAGAATGGTTCTGAACTCAGAAATAGCTGAATTTCAAAAGGAAAAGGGGAAAAAACTAAATCTCAGTCTTAGGGGCAGTAGCATTTGAAGAACAAATTTAAACACAGAAGCTAATAACCAGTAAGTCTTGCCTGATGGCTCCAAATAAAGCAATGACAGTGAAAAGAATTATACAAAAATACTCATTTAAAACATACTGAGTCCTTATGGTACCGCCTGTACAGAAAGAACAGATGTGGACAATTGCACACACTACTGTCATTTTTACGATGACTGATTGGTTTCCATTGTAAAAAAAGAAACATCATGATTGGCAATAGCCAGAAAGGCCAAACATTTTGAGCAACAGTTGAACATAACAGCAGCCGTAACAAGCAGCAGTGATTAGAAAGAAGCAATTTGGAGGGAAGTAAAGAAAGAGACAGTAAAAGAAGTTAAAGAGAAATCAAAAGCAGTGGGGCTTAGAAACAGCAGAGGAGGCCAGGAGTAACACATATTCCAACAGAAGACACAATAGTTCTATCTGGTGGGCAATAAGAACTCTAATAGCACCTTACCCCTCAAAAGATTTTGAAGGTCCTTGTTTCTTTCATCTTATGTGGGTAGAAAACATTCTTGGTATTTCAAGAGCTTCTAAAACTGAGTATTACTGCACCTTAGTGAAGGAACACCAACCAGTACAATTTAGCACTCAGGATGGAAGGAGGAAAGGGATGCTGTACAACCAAATAAAATGACAGGTTAAGCCATAATGGTGACTGCACTGCAGTGGAATATTTTGGGTTGTAAAATGCATACAATCAATCAACAAACAAAATTATAATTATGTCAAAGAAGTTATTTTAGAATATGGATTCTAAACTTCAAGTCAGGCAAAAGACAGCATAAGAAAACTGTCTTATCTCCACAAACAAAGACTTGTAAAAAAATGCAGCAGAGCAAGGCAAATTTGGCAGATCTGTTCTGAAAGTAGGCAGATCCAAGAGGATACTGGGAGACAATTTTCCATGGGTCTTTTATGTTCCTGCATGTCATTTGTCAACAGATGCACTGAGGGCTTTTGTTTGGGACTGTCTTTTCAAAGATGTTTGTACAGTGGACACCTTGGATGACAGAGACATGGTCTCTCTCTGAGGCAATTAATAGATTTGTTTGCTGTTCAGAATAATAAAGATATTATCACCCTGTGAGGCAAAAGTTAGACAGGCTTGCTTATAATACTCTTGTAAAAAATTGTGTTCCTTAAGCTTGGCCTTCTCAGCTCTGGTACAAACCGATTTTGTGTATAGCATCCACTTGGGTCCACTTCTGCATTGGTCCTATGGGATTTCAGGCACAGAGGAACTAACATGAAGGTCATACTGTTTGACATGCCTTGAATAGTAAAGTCCTTTGTGTTTGACTCAAGAGTCTCCTGACTTCTGCCAGCATCTGTGAAACTGTGGTAGGCTAATTCTTCACAGTTCTTGTCAGGGCATGGATCCAAACCAAAGTACCAGAAAGAAATTCAATCTGGCAAGCAGAACCATATATCCTGTGTTGGGAGAAGCTGGTAACAGGTGGTTAACAATCAGCATCAAAAAGTTCAACATGAAGTAAAAGGATATCCAGACAGGCAGACAGAGTCCAGCTACAGAAAATTCACAAACAGCAAGCAAACAGGGATTCAGACTGGCACAAGTTGGTACTAGGCGAGTCAGTGAGCAAATGGCAGGCTCCTACACACAACGCGGGGGTTCAGAAGCAGAATTAACCTGGGTGGCAAGAGAAAAAGTAAAAGCAAATCACAGCCTCAGTCTTAAAAGGACTGGAGTTAGATTAGGCAGGTTCTTAATGCTGGCACTTAGGCCAAGAGAAAAAAAAGAAAATTCAGACACTAGAACTAGTGTAGGTAATTTTATGTCATGACAATAATATGCTGCTGGGTGCTACTAGATTGCAGAATTACATATCTTTAGTTTCCTCCTATCTAACATTATAATTTGCTGTACAGAGTGAGGTATGCAGATGGGATTCAAGTGGTCCTATGTCATGAGAAGAAGAAACTTTCAGTCTTTGGTTAAGACAGTCCAAAAAAACTCACGCTGAAACTCAAGTACAGAGCAACATAGGTGGGATAAAACAACGATCGAGCTAACCTTACATGACTAAAAGTGTCTGGAAGGGTAGTTATTAGTTATTCACAAATTCTGAGTCATGTGAGGCTGTTAAATAACAACACACCATGTGAAAATCTAAATTAGAGCACAGAGATTGTTTTATGTGAAGTGTTCTCAGTAAAAAGCTATCTGGTACAATGTTAATTACAAAAGGTAAAATGTTTTCATGAACAAATAAAATTACCTTAGTTTATTTATTTTCCTGAAATGTAGATTTGGCATTTAAAACTAAAGATCGGCAGTAAAAGACTAAGTAAAGAAAAATGAAAACATTCTATGGCTTTTTTTTAAGAGTCTCTTTTGAGTAGATACAATCCCATGAAGAGTTTTCTCAAATGACTGCTCTTTTGGAAGGCTTGTCCACTTCTACCCTTCTGTGAACAAGTGTCCCGTGAGTTTAAACACAATAAAGGACAGTTGGACTGTTTATGTCTGTGTAAATATAGAAGGCTAACATGAAACAAAGCCTCTGGAGATGAAAGCGCTTCATCGTTTGTCTTAAATTCAACACTGCTTCTGAATGGCATCTATTACGTCTGTTTCTATATTCTGTACTGTGTTACATGGCTAAAGAGGATACATTTCTCTCTAATAACTACTACCTTTCATCTGTTCATACTTGGCAGGATGATTAGTTGTACTTTGTTTCTCTGAATGTCACTAGTTACTAAGTTTTCTTCCATCTCTCTTCATTTTTAACTCTCCTATTTTGCTTCTCTTTGTACCTACCTGTAGGCAGCACTTTACAGCATCATCTTTTAGGATTTGAAATAGCTCAGCAGGAATTCCATCACCTCTACTAGCTATATTCATAGTGATGCTCCCTTTGGGACTTTGACATCTTTACCCTACATCCTAACAGGTACAAAAAACCAACAGAAACTAAGGTGATTGTAATTTACCAGTCACACTTCACCACAATCAAGTACACTTTTTTGCACTAGGTTGCTACCAATTCAATGCTTTTGCCAGTTGTCATATGCACACACACTTCTTTTGCTGTACCTGTGAGCAAAATTCCAACACTAGCTCAATGATCTTATCTGTCCTTTCCATTCAAATCGAAATCACATCACTGGTATATCAGAAATAAAACCAGGGCTTCCCCGTGGCTCAGAGGTAAAGAATCCTCCTGTCAATGCAGGAGACACAGGTTTGATCCCTGATCTGGGAAGATCCCAAATGCTGCGGAGCAACTAAGCCTGTGTACCACAACTACTGAGCCTGTGTTCTAGAGCCCATGAGCTGCAACTACTGAAGCCCAATGCCCTAGAGCTCACACTCCATAGCAAGAGATGCCACCGCTATGAGAAGCCTGAAAATCGCAACTAGAGTAACCTGCACATTGCAACTAGAGAGTAGGCCCCACTCACTGCAACCAGAGAAAGCCCATGCAGCAATGGAGACCCGGCACAGCCAAAACATAAATATATAAATAAATTTATCTGTAACAAAAGAAATAAAACCAGACTAAACACTGCCTAGGACCATTTAGCCAGTCCCAGCACCATAACAACAAAGGACTTTCTAACTATGTCCAACAACCTGTTATCTTTGGGCACTGACCAAAAAGCAGCTGCTTCTTTGCCCTCACATGAAAGTTCACATCTGCTGGTTTTTCCTGTTCCATCCCCCTCTATTCCTTTACACTTTCTTACTCGTGATTCGAGCATAACTGACTCCAACTCCCACCCCCATCATTTCTTAATCCTCAATTTTTCCACACAATGCCTGTTAAAGTAAACCTGGCTCTCTCTGGAGGGCAGTGCTGTATCTACCACCTTCTCTATGGAGGATTCCCTCCCCACATCACGGGAGGGGCTAGGATCATAGGCACGGGCATTCTCCAGACTCACTTCTGCCAAGTTCCAACCTGTAACTCTCCCTTAGTGAAAGAAAATCATCATCCTTTAGGACTCTGACATCTTTACCCTATAACCTCTGATCACTGTCATCTAATTGGCTTTTTAAAATCATTCTTCTCTTATTCATTGAAGTCTTTGATACCTGGGTCCCAGCATCTGTCTCCAACCCAATTCATGCCATAATTCCCAAAGATTCTAAAGTTTAGGTATATGACCCATTTATCAGTTTAGCCCTGAAATACCTGGGACTCCTTAACTCAAGGTGGCAAGAATACAGAAGAAATATACAAAAAAAGGTCTTAATGACCCAGGAAACCACGATGGCATGGTCTGGTCACTCACCTAGATAGAGCCAGACATCCTGAAGTATAAGGTCAAGTGGGCCTTATGAAGCATCACTACTAACAAAGCTAGTGCAGGTGATGGAAATCCCGCTGAGCTATTTCAAATCCTAAAATATGATGCTGTTAAAGTGCTGCACTCAATATGCCAGCAAATTTAGAAAACTCAGCAGTGGCTACAAGGCTGGAAAAGGTCAGTTTTCATTTCAATCCCAAAGAAGGGCAAGGCCAAAGAATGTTCAAACTACCATACAGTTGCACTCATTTCATATCCTAGCAAGGTAATGCTCAAAATCCTTCAAGCTAGGCTTCAGCAGGATATGAACCAAGAACTTCCAGATGTACAAGTTCCATCACTTCACAGCAAATAGAAGGGGAAAAAAAAGAAAACAGTGACAGACTTTATTTTCTTGGGCTCCAAAATCACTGTAGACGATTATTACATCCATGAAATTAAAAGATGCTTGCTCCTTTTAAGGAAAGGACAAAAGAAAGGAAAGCTATGACAAACTTAGACAGCATATTAAATAGCAGAGACATCACTTTGCCAACAAAGGGCCATCTAGTCAAAGTTATGGTTTTTCCAGTAGTCATGTACTGATGTGAGAGTTGTGCCATAAAGAAGGCTGATCACTGAAGAATCAATGCTTTTGAATTGTGGTGCTGGAGAAGACTCCTGATAGTCCCTTGGGCTGCAAGGAGATCAAACCAGCCAATGCTAAAGAAGATCAACCCTGAGTATTCATTGGAAGGACTTATGCTGAAGCTGAGGTTCCAATACTTGGGTTACCTGATGTGAAGAGTTGACTCACTGGAAAAGACCCTGATGCTAGGAAGATTAAGGGCAAAGAGAAGAAGAGGGTGACAGAGGATGAGATGGCTGGATAGCATCACCGGCTCAGTGACATGAATTTGAGCAAATTCCGGGAGACAGTGGAAGACAGAGGAGCCTGGCATGCTGCAGTCCATGGGGTTGCAGTCAGACACAACTCACTGGCTATAACAACCTTAACTCAAATGACCTTTCCTTCACTTTTGCTACCCACTCCAGGACCACCACCTGGACTTGTCATCACCTGATCTGCACTTCTTCAGTGATATCAAACTCTGGAATCCCAGTCACTGACTAGAACTTTCTATCCTGCAAACTTTCCCTTCATCAATCTTCAACCTATAGTGTCCTCTAAAGTCTTAACCGCTCCATTTTTCCTGAGTCCACTGGGCCACCATGGCATCTCTTCCTTGCTAACCCAGCCGAGATTTCTATTTTTAAAAAATAGATTATTTTTTTATTTTTTTGGCCATGCTGCACAGCATGTGGGATCTTAGTTCCTAGCCAGGGATCAAACCTGAGCCTTGTGCATTGGAAGCGCAGAGTCTTAACCACTGGATTGCCTGGGAAGTCCCCCAGCCTAGACATCATAGCTGGATATCTAAGCTATTTTTCAACCTGGTCCTTTGTACTACTAGTCTTCTGCTGTACTTGTCCATCAAAATTCCAACTTTGGCTCAATGATCTATTCTTAAATCTGAAACACTAAACACTCTAGAAGATAAATCACATAGCTGTGCTGAATAACATCTCCATGAATTCATGCTCTCTAACCTAGTAGAGACCTCAATAGTAGAGACCTCAATAGAACCCACTAAGCAATTTTTGTTAGAAACTTATCTAGTTTCACACTTGTCTTCACTTTCTTTCCTTCCACCTCAGAAAATCAGTTCAGTTCAGTTCAGTCACTCAGTCCTGTCCGACTCCTTGCAACCCCATGGACTGCAGCACGCCAGGCCTCCCTGTCCATCACCAACTTCCAGAGTTTACTCAAACTCATGTCCTTGAGTCAGTGATGCCATCCAAGCAGCTCGTCCTCTGCCGTCCCCTTCTCCTTCCGCCTTCAATCTTTCCCAGCATCAGGGTCTTTTCAAATGAGTCAGTTCTTCACATCAGTTGGCCCAAGTAGTGGAGTTTCAGCTTCAGCATCAGTCCTTCCAATGAATATTCAAGACTAATTCCCTTTAGGATGGACTGGTACAGTCCAAGGGGACTCTCAAGAGTCCTCTCCAATACCACAGTTAGAAAGCATGAATTCTTCGGCACTCAGCTTTCTTTATAGTCCAACTCTCACATCCATACACACTACTGGAAAAATCACAGCTTTGACTAGACAGACATTTGTTGGCAAAGTAATGTCTCTGCTTTTTAATATTCTGTCTAGGCTGGTCATAACTTTCCTTCCAAGGAGCAAGTGTCTTTTAATTTCATGGCTGCAGTCACCATCTGCAGTGACTTTTGAAGCCCAAAACAATAAAGTCTGACACTGTTTCCACTATTTCTCCATCTATTTGCCATGAAGTGATGGGACTAGATGCCATGATCTTAGTTTTCTGAATATTGAGCCTTAAGCCAACTTTTTCACTCTCCTCTTTCAGTTTCATCAAGACGCTCTTTAGTTTCTTTGTTTTCTGCCATAAGGGTGGTGTCATCTACATACCTGAGGTTATTGATATTTCTCCGGGCAATCTTGATGCCAGCTTGTGCTTTATCCAGTCCAGCATTTCTCTTTAAATAAGTTAAATAAGCAAGGTGACAATATACAGCCTTGAAGTACTCCTTTCCCAATTTGGAACCAGTCTGTTGTTCCATGTCCAGCTCGAAATGTTAATTCCTGACCTGCATACAGATTTCTCAGGAAGCAAATCAGGTGGCCTGGTATTCCTATCTCTTGAAGAATTTTCCACAGTTCATTGTGATCCACACAGTCAAAGGCTTTGGCATAGTCAATAAAGCAGAATTAGATGTTTTTCTGGAACTCTCTTCCTTTTTCAATGATCCAACAGATGTTGGCAATTTGATCTCTGGTTCCTCTGCCTTTTCTAAATTGAGCTTGAACATCTGGAATTTCATAGTTTATGTACTGTTGGAGCCTGGCTTGGAGAATTTTGAGCATTATTTTGCTAGCATGTGAGATGAGTGCAATTGTGTGGTAGTCTGAGGATTCTTTGGCATTGCCTTTCTTTGGGATTAGAATGAAAACTGACCTTTTCCAATCCTGTGACCACTGCTGAGTTTTCCAAATTTGCTGGCATATTTAGTGCAGCGCTTTAACTGCATAATCTTTTAGGATTTGAAATAGCTCAACTGGAATTCCATCACCTCCCCTAGCTTTGTGTGTAGTAGTGATTCCTAAAGCCCACTTGACTTCACACTCCAGGATGTCTGGCTCTAGGTGAGTGATCACACCATCCTGATTATCTGGGTCATGAAGATTTCTTTTGTATAGTTCTGTGTATTCTTACCACCTCTTCTTAACATATTTTGCTTCTGTTAGGTCCATACCATTTCTGTCCTTTATCGAACCCATCTTTGCATGTAATGGTATCTCTTGGTATCTCTAATTTTCTTGAAGAGATCTCTAGTCTTTCCCATTCTATCTCTATTACAACTTAATCTTCCAGTATTTTCTAGACCTCAGTAACCAATCCAATAGGAAAGCACATTCAGCTATGTGCACTTCAGCACTCTCAGGCCTCAAGGAAGAGCAATTCATAGCCACACCACTTGGGCTGTCTTCACTAAGGGTAAACAATCGGAACAAAAGAACAAGAATTTCATTCATCTGCAAGGGTTATACACCACCATCTGGAACAAAAGCTTTGCAATCATACTGATGTGGGATTGAATCCTGGTTTTATTTATAAACCACCACGTTAGCCAAATTTCTCAACCTCTCTAGCCCTCTTTCTATATTTTAGAAACTTGGGGTCAAGATAATAATATACAACTAGTTATACTGTTAAAAGAATTAAAAGAGCTAGTTTGTGTAAAGCAGCTAGCTTTACGATAAACATTTGTTAAATGAGTGCAAAAAGCAGTGGTTCCTAGCTAACTACAGTAGTAAGGATTTAATGAAATAGTATGTGCAAAGCTCTGGTAACCTATCACAAGCTATGAACATAATAACTGTGATTATGACAATGACAGCTTAAAGACAAGCAAATGGGAGGAGCAAAGATGGTGGAGGAATAGGACAGGGAGACCACTTTCTCTCCTACAAATTCATCAAAAGAATAACTGAACGCAGAGCAATCTTCACAAAACAACTCCTGATCTCTAGCTGAGGTCATCAGGCGCCCAGAAAAGCAACCCATTGTCTTCGAAAGGAGGTAGGACAAAATGTAAAAGATAAAAGGGGAGACAGGGGAGCTAAGGACGGAGATCCGTCCCGGGAAGGGACTCTTAATAGAGGAAGTTTTCAAGCACCGGGAAACCCTCACACTGGCGGGTCTGGGGGAAGTTTTTGAACCTCGGAGGGCAACCTGACTGGGAGAGGAACAATAAATAAAACTCACAGATAACGTGCCTAAAAGCAACTCCCAGCGGAAAAGTACCCCAGATGCCCGCATCCACCACCAGCAAGTGGGGGCAGAAGAGAGAGGAGCGGGTGGCATTGCTTAGGGTAAGGACCGGGCCTGAGTCCCCTGAGGACAATCGGAGGGAGCTTTTGTGAGTTACCAACTTAAACTGTGGGACAGTAAAAGAGAGAGAGAAAATTAACCGGCCGAACACACTGCCGGCCCGTTCGCAGAACAAAGGGACCGAGAAAGTCCAGAGAAGAGCTCGCAGGCTGCAGACCGGCCCAGCCCCGCCGGAGGCAGGAGGCAGGGGAGAGGGGAAGGGGCAGGCTCGGCCCCAAAGACCGCATCCCCTACCACACTGCAAACAGGCCTCCACTTTCTAAGCAAAGACCTCCTGAGATTCTGGATGGTCGACATCCGCCGGGAGGGTCGCAGCGAGACACAGGGCGCAGGCACCCGACCAGCGCGGGCGGGGACTGGGGCTGGGGACGCGGAGGGCAGAAGGCGCACGCACCCGGGGAGAGAGCGCCCGTCAAGCCCCTGGCTGCCTGAACCGCTCTGACGGGGAAGGCACAAAACGCAGGCGCAGCTTTGTGTTCCGTGCTTTTGTGGAACACCCGAGGGCTGGAACCGCGCGCAGTGCAGGGCACACTCCATATAGAGCAGCCGGGAGCCTGAGCAGCGTAGACGGAGAAGGCAGCGCCAGCCCCTCCCCGCAGCGCGACGGAACTAGCTACCTGAATAAGAGACCACCTCCGCCAGCCTGTGTCAGGGCGGAAATTAGGCGCGGAAGAGACCGGCAAACAGAAGCCAAATAAACAAAGGGAACCGCTTCAGAAGGGACCGGTGTAACAGATTAAAATCCCTGTAGGTAACACCGACTACATCGGAAGGGGCCTGTAGATATCAAGAAGTGTAAGCTGGGACGAGGAGCTATCTGAAACTGAACTGAACCCACACTGACCTCAACAGCTTCAGAGAAATTCCTAGATACATTTTTTTTTTTTTTTAATAAAGGAAAAAAATTTTTTTTTCTTTTTTCATGTTTTCTCTTTTATTTTCTTTTAAAATTCCCTATTACTCCATTACTCCTTAACTTTCATTTTCACAGATTTTTACGATTTTCTTAATTAGGGAAAAAAAAATTTTTTTTTAATTTTTTTTACTTGTTTTTTTTTTTTTTCTCTTCTACTTTCTTTTTTTCTTATTTCCTTTTAAAGTCCTCTATTACTCCTCTACTACTCCTTAATTTTCATTACACTATAACCTTACAAAAAAAAAAAGAAGCCCAATTTTTAAACCAAACTTTGTATATATTTCTAAAATTTGTGTGTGTGTGTTTTGGTTTTTGCCTTTAATATAGTATTTTTAAAAGTCTAACCTCTACTCTAGATTTTTAATCTTTGTTTTTCAGTATATGATATAAATTGTGGACATTTAAGAATCCAGTATTCAGTTCCCATTTTTATACAGCAGTGTGTTGATTATTCTCTCCCAATCTTGACTCTCCTTTTTCTACCTCAGAACATCTCTATTTCCTCCTTTCCCCTTCTCTTCCCAATCCAATTCTGTGAAACTTTGTGGGTCTCTGGGCTACGGAGAACACTCTGGGAACAGACAACTGCATAGATCGATCTCTCTCCTCTTGAGTCCCCCTTTTTCTCCTCCTGCTCATCTCTATCTCCCTCCTCCCTCTCCTCTTCTTCATGTAACTCTGCGAACCTCTCTGGGCATCCCTCACGGGGGAGAATCTTTCGCCATTAACCTAGAAGTTTTATTAGCAGTGCTGTATAGTAGAAGTCTTGAGACTACTGGAAGAATAAAATTGAAACCCAGAGGCAGGAGACTTGAGCCCAAAACCCAAGAACACCAGAAAACTCCTGACTTCATGGAACTTTAAGTAATAAGAGACCGTCCAAAAGCCTCCATACCTACACTGAAACCAACCACCACCCAAGAGCCAATAAGTTCCAGAGCATGACATACCACGCAAATTCTCCAGCAACGCAGAAACATAGCCCTGAATGCTAACATACAGGCTGCCCAAGGTCACACCTAACACATAGACACATCTCAAAACTCATCACTGGGCACTCCATTGCACTCCAGAGAGAAGAAATCAAGTTCCACGCACCAGAACACCGAAGGAAGCCTCCCTAACCAGGAAACCTTGACAAGCCAAACGTCCAACCCCACCCACTGGGTAAAACCTCCACAATAAAAAGGAATCACAGACCTCCAGAATACAGAAAGCCCACTCCAGACACAGCAATCTAAACAATATGAAAAAGCAGAGAAATACCCTACAAGTAAAGGAACATGAAAAATGCCCACCAAGTCAAACAAAAGAGGAGGAGATAGGGAATCTACCTGAAAGAGAATTTAGAATAATGATAATAAAAATGATCCAAAATCTTGAGAACAAAATGGAGTTACAGATAAATAGCCTGGAGACAAAGACTGAAAAGATGCAAGAAATGTTTAATGAAGACCTAGAAGAAATAAAAAAGAGTCAATTAAAAATGAATAATGCAATGAATGAGATCAAAAACACTCTGGAGGGAACCAAGAGTAGAATGACGGAGGCAGAAGATAGGATAAGTGAGGGAGAAGATAAAATGGAGGAAATAAATGAAGCAGAGAGGAAAAAAGAAAAAAGGATCAAAAGAAATTAGGACAACCTCAGGGACCTCTGGGACAATATGAAACGCCCCAACATTCGAATCATAGGAGTCCCAGAAGGAGACAAAAAGAAAGGCCATGAGAAAATACTCGAGGAGATAATAGCTGAAAACTTCCCTAAAATGGGGAAGGAAATAGCCACCCAAGTCCAAGAAACCCAGAGAGTCCCAAACAGGATAAACCCAAGGCGAAACACCCAAGACACATATTAATCAAATTAACAAAGATCAAACACAAAGAACAAATATTAAAAGCAGCAAGGGAGAAACAACAAATAACACACAAAGGGATTCCCATAAGGATAACATCTGATCTATCAATAGAAACCCTCCAGGCCAGAAGGGAACGGCAGGACATACTTAAGGTAATGAAAGAGAATAACCTACAACCTAGATTACTGTACCCAGCAAGGATCTCATTCAGATATGAAGGAGAATTCAAAAGCTTTACAGACAAGCAAAAGCTGAGAGAATTCAGCACCACCAAACCAGCTCTTCAACAAATGCTAAAGGATCTTCTCTAGACAGGAAATGCAGAAAGGTTGTATAAACGTGAACCCAAAACAACAAAGTAAATGGCAACGGGACCACACCTATCAATAATTACCTTTAAATGTAAATGGGTTGAATGCCCCAACCAAAAGACAAAGATTGGCTGAATGGATACAAAAACAAGACCCCTATATATGCTGTCTACAAGAGACCCACCTCAAAACACGAGACACATACAGACTAAAAGTGAAGGGCTGGAAAAAAATATTTCATGCAAACGGAGACCAAAAGAAAGCAGGAGTCGCAATACTCATATCAGATAAAATAGACTTTCAAATAAAGGATGTGAAAAGAGACAAAGAAGGACACTACATAATGATCAAAGGATCAATCCAAGAAGAGGATATAACAATTATAAATATATATGCACCTAACATAGGAGCACCGCAATACGTACGGCAAATGCTAACGTGTATGAAAGAGGAAATTAATAGGAACACAGTAATAGTGGGAGACTTTAATACCCCACTCACAACTATGGATAGATCAACTAAACAGAAAATTAACAAGGAAACACAAACCTTAAATGACACAATGGACCAGCTAGACCTAATTGATATCTATAGGACATTTCACCCCAAAACAATCAACTACACCTTTTTCTCAAGTGCACATGGAACCTTCTCCAGAATAGATCACATCCTGGGCCACAAATCTGGTCTTGGAAAATTCAAAAAAAATTGAAATCATTCCAGTTATCTTTTCTGATCACAGTGCAGTAAGATTAGATCTCAATTACAGGAAAAAAATTGTTAAAAAAATCAAACATATGGAGGCTAAATAACACCCTTCTGAATAACCAAAAAGTCATAGAAGAAATCAAAAAAGAAATCAAAATATGTATAGAAATGAATGAAAATGAAAACACAACAACCCAAAACCTATGGGACACTGTAAAAGCAGTGCTAAGGGGAAGGTTCATAGCATTACAGGCTTACATCAAGAAACAAGAAAAAAGCCAAATAAATAACCTAACTCTACACCTAAAGCAACTAGAGAAGGAAGAAATGAAGAACCCCAGGGTTAGTAGAAGGAAAGAAATCTTAAAAATTAGGGCAGAAATAAATGCAAAAGAAACTAAAGAGACCATAGCAAAAATCAACAAAGCTAAAAGCTGGTTTTTTGAAAAAATAAACAAAATTGACAAACCATTAGCAAGACTCATTAAGAAACAAAGAGAGAAGAACCAAATTAACAAAATTAGAAATGAAAATGGAGAGATCACAACAGACAACACTGAAATACAAAGGATCATAAGAGACTACTACCAGCAGCTCTATGCCAATAAAATGGACAACTTGGATGAAATGGACAAATTCTTAGAAAAGTATAACTTTCCAAAACTGAACCAGGAAGAAATAGAAGATCTTAACAGACCCATCACAAGCAAGGAAATCGAAACCGTAATCAGAAATCTGCCAGCAAACAAAAGCCCAGGACCTGATGGCTTCACAGCTGAATTCTACCAAAAATTTAAAGAAGAGCTAACACCTATCTTACTCAAACTCTTCCAGAAAATTGCAGAAGAAGGTAAACTTCCAAACTCATTCTATGAGGCCACCATCACCCTAATTCCAAAACCAGACAAAGATGCCACAAAAAAAGAAAACTACAGGCCAATATCACTGATGAACATAGATGCAAAAATCCTTAACAAAATTCTAGCAAACAGAATCCAACAACATATTAAAAAAATCATACACCATGACCAAGTGGGCTTTATCCCAGGAATGCAAGGATTCTTTAATATCTGCAAATCAATCAACATAATACACCACATTAACAAATTGAAAGATAAAAACCATATGATTATCTCAATAGATGCAGAGAAAGCCTTTGACAAAATTCAACACTTATTTATGATTAAAACTCTCTAGAAAGCAGGCATAGAAGGAACATACCTCAACATAATAAAAGCCATATATGACAAACCCACAGCAAGCATCACCCTCAATGGTGAAAAATTGAAAGCATTTCCCCTGAAATCAGGAACAAGACAAGGGTGCCCACTCTCACCACTACTATTCAATATAGTGTTGGAAGTTTTGGCCACAGCAATCAGAGCAGAAAAAGAAGTAAAAGGAATCCAGATAGGAAAAGAAGAAGTGAAACTCTCACTGTTTGCAGATGACATGATCCTCTACATAGAAAACCCTAAAGACTCTACCAGAAAATTACTAGAGCTAATCAATGAATATAGTAAAGTTGCAGGATATAAAATTAACACACAGAAATCCCTTGCATTCCTATACACTAACAATGAAAAAAACAGAAAGAGAAATTAAGGAAACAATACCATTCACCATTGCAACAAAAAGAATAAAATACTTAGGAGTATATCTACCTAAAGAAACAAAAGACCTATACATAGAAAACTATAAAACACTGATGAAAGAAATCAAAGAGGACACAAACAGATGGAGAAACATACCGTGTTCATGGATTGGAAGAATCAATATTGTCAAAATGGCTATTCTACCCAAAGCAATCTATAGATTCAATGCAATCCCTATCAAGCTACCAACGGTATTTTTCACAGAACTAGAACAAATAATTTCACAATTTGTATGGAAATACAAAAAACCTCGAATAGCCAAAGTAATCTTGAGAAAGAAGAATGGAACTGGAGGAATCAACCTGCCTGACTTCAGACTCTACTACAAAGCCACAGTCATCAAGACAGTATGGTACTGGCACAAGGACAGAAATATAGATCAATGGAACAGAATAGAAAGCCCAGAGATAAATCCACGAACCTATGGACACCTTATCTTTGACAAAGGAGGCAAGGATATACAATGGAAAAAAGACAACCTCTTTAACAAGTGGTGCTGGGAAAACTGGTCAACCACTTGTAAAAGAATGAAACTAGAACACTTTCTAACACCATACACAAAAATAAACTCAAAATGGATTAAAGATCTAAATGTAAGACCAGAAACTATAAAACTCCTAGAGGAGAACATAGGCAAAACACTCTCTGACATAAATCACAGCAGGATCCTCTATGACCCACCTCCCAGAATATTGGAAATAAAAGCAAAAATAAACAAATGGGACCTAATGAAACTTAAAAGCTTTTGCACTACAAAGGAAACTATAAGTAAGGTGAAAAGACAGCACTCAGATTGGGAGAAAATAATAGCAAATGAAGAAACAGACAAAGGATTAATCTCAAAAATATACAAGCAACTCCTGCAGCTCAATTCCAGAAAAATAAATGACCCAATCAAAAAATGGGCCAAAGAACTAAACAGACATTTCTCCAAAGAAGACATACAGATGGCTAACAAACACATGAAAAGATGCTCAACATCACTCATTATCAGAGAAATGCAAATCAAAACCACAATGAGGTACCATTACACACCAGTCAGGATGGCTGCTATCCAAAAGTCTACAAGCAATAAATGCTGGAGAGGGTGTGGAGAAAAGGGAACCCTCTTACACTGTTGGTGGGAATGCAAACTAGTACAGCCGCTATGGAAAACAGTGTGGAGATTTCTTAAAAAACTGGAAATAGAACTGCCATATGACCCAGCAATACCACTCTTGGGCATACACACTGAGGAAACCAGATCTGAAAGAGACATGTGCACCCCCATGTTCAGCGCAGCACTGTTTATAATAGCCAGGACATGGAAGCAACCTAGATGCCCAACAGCAGACGAATGGATAAGGAAGCTGTGGTACATATACACCATGGAATATTACTCAGCCATTAAAAGGAATTCATTTGAATCAGTTCTAATGAGATGGATGAAACTGGAGCCCATTATACAGAGTGAAGTAAGCCAGAAAGATAAAGACCAATACAGTATACTAACACATAATATGGAATTTAGAAAGATGGTAACGATAACCCTATATGCAAAACAGAAAAAGGGACACAGAATACAGAACAGACTTTTGAACTCTGTGGGAGAATGTGAGGGTGGGATATTTCAAAAGAACAGCATGTATACTATCTATGGTGAAACAGATCACCAGCCCAGTGGGATGCATGAGACAAGTGCTCGGGCTGGCTTTGCACTGGGAAGACCCAGAGGAATCGGGTGGAGAGGGAGGTGGGAGGGGGGATCGGGATGAGGAATACGTGTAAACCTATGGCTGATTCATATCAATGTATGACAAAACCCACTGAAATGTTGTGAAGTAATTAGCCTCCAACTAATAAAAAAAATTTAAAAAAAAGATTGCTGGGAGAAATATCAATAACCTCAGATATGCAGATGACACCACCCTTATGGCAGGAAGTGAAGAAGAACTAAAGAGCCTCTTAATGAAAATGAAAGAGGAGAGTGAAAAAGTTGGCTTAAAGCTCAACATTCAGAAAACTAAGATCATGCATCTGGTCCCATCACTTCATGGCAAATAGATGGGGAAATAGTGGAAACAGTGGCTGACTTTATTTTTCTGGGCTCCAAAATCACTGCAGATGGTGATTGCAGCCATGAAATTGAAAGACACTTGCTCCTTGGAAGGAAAATTATGACCAACCTAGACAGCAACCTAGACAGCATATTAAAAAGAAGAGACATTACTTTGTTAACAAAGGTCCGTCTAGTCAAGGCTATGGTTTTTCCAGTGGTCATGTATGGATGTGAGAGTTGGACTATAAAGAAAACTGAGTGCTGAAGAATTGATGCTTTTGAACTGTGGTGTTGGAGAAGACTCTTGAGAGTCCCTTGGACTGCAAGGAGATCAAACCAGTTAATCATAAAGGAAATCAGTCCTGAATATTCATTGGAAGGACTGATGCTGAAGCTGAAACTCCAGTACTTTGGCCACGTGATGTGAAGAACTGATTCATTAGAAAAGACCCTGATGCTTGGAAAGATTGAAGGCAGGAGAAGAAGGGGACGACAGAGGATGAGATGGTTGGATGGCATCACTGACTCAATGGAAATGAGTTTGAGCAAGCTCCAGGAGTTGGTTATGGACAGGGAGGCCTGGCGTGCTGCAGTCCATGGGGTCGCAAAGAGTCAG